>NC_141037.1:16596666-16793333 GCF_052040795.2 Danio rerio
TCAGATGATGATGATACCTCACTGTCCAGTTATGGGTCAGATCTGTCTAGCAGAAAAGGCTTTTCAGCTAGCGCTCTGTCTCTTACTGATGTAAGCTGGACCTTTAGCATTTCTGTTTTCTATATTTAACAGTGTTTAAAGGGCAGTTTGCCATTGCTTGGCCAAATTTGTCAGTTACCCGGTAAACAGTTTATTGTAAGTAGTTTGGCCTAAACTCATGAAAAATGTTTAAGCAAAGTTGACTTTTATGGTAAGTGCCATAGAGAAACATGGCCTCATTTTATAAAGTGTGTACACGCTCAGATTTGAGTGTGTGTATGCTTAAATACACAGCCATGTTCATATATATATATATATATATATATATATATATATATATATATATATATATATATATATATATATATATATATATTAAAAAAAACAATATTTAACGTGTAAAAGTACTTATCGACTTGCTAAGCATATCTACACACATTTTTAAGGTAATGTTGTAGTACTGCAGCTATATTAATCAAATTTAAATTTTTATCTAACAATATATATGTAAGGCACTAAATTCATCATTTTTTAAAAATATATATACTTTATTTGTATCTCTATTTTTTAAGGTAAATAAAAATAAAAATACAATAACACTCTGGAAGTTAAATGAACAGTTGACTGGTCACATGTATTTCCTTACAAGTCACAAATAGATATAAAGATCGGTTTACACTGTGTAAAGGCTAGAGTGCAATCCATTTCTCCCGATATTGCAGGTATTTGTTCATTTGTAGTTTTAAAGAAAAAGACATGGAGAGTCAGATTTTGTAGGGGGTTTGGGTTGTAGTCACTTATGAGTTAGTTTTCTTACTGGTTGCTAGAAGTATTTTTAATAAATACTTGTTTTTTTACCATCAAGTTGGCTGAAATATTTCGCAGGTAAATTCTTGTAAAAGAAAAGTCCATTCCATCACCAAAAATATTTTGTATTACTTGCATTGCATCCTGCCAGTATGACTGAATGGCTGGGCAACTCCAAAATATGTGAAAATTGTTAGTCTAAGTCAGGGGTGTCCACATTCGGTCCTGGAGGGCCGGTATCAGGTCCAGATTGGCTAATCGGGAGGACTAGGAGAATTCCCGGTGGGCCAGTCCGTTTTTTAGCCGCGAGGGCTGGTGTTTCTATCTTTTTATCCATTATTTGGCCGCAGCTCCCCACTTCTTATTTAGTTTCTTGTAGCCCCATGGTAATGATGATGTAACTACCATGCCGGCCTCGCCAGCATAACAGCGCCATTCTGGTCCAGTGGTCAGCATGTTGCGTTACGAGGCTGTCGATCCGTGTTCTAACATCACCTGTGTAATTCTTTTTTTTTTTTTCATTTTTATTGTTAAGACATATAAAACTGTAAGGGTTGTTGAACATTTGAAGTTCTAAAGCAGCTGTTTTCTTGAAAAAGACGTGATAGTGTGATTAGAAACTGAATTGGAAATTACCTTATTTTAATATAGTCAGTTCTGAACTGACGTGGGCCGGTTTAAGGCTTGAAACTCCAGGGCTGAAAAGGAGTCCCACTCCGGCCCTGGCCGGTATCCTGGAGAGTTTAGCTTCAACCCTAATCAAACACACCTGAACAAGCTAATCAAGCTCTTACTACTGTAGATATACTAGAAACTTTCAGGCAGGTGTGTTGAAGCAAGTTGGAGCTAAGATCAGCAGGACACCGGCCCTCCAGGACCGACTTTGGACACCCCTGGTCTAAGTTTAATATTTACTGTATATAAGTCTAAGTTAGTCTAATTCCAAGTCTTCCCCATAGATATACTGTATACATTAGATGTTGCCTACCATGCTGTGGTCTATTAGAAGGAATGCGCCAATAGAGCCACCATTTTAGTACAGGGTACTACTCATTTGAAATGAATGCGGAACCAGGTGCAGTGAAGGACTGTGGCCATCCAAAGCCAGAGATATACACATATATCTGTGATCGGGAGTTTTCCCGATGGTCAGAATGCAAATATTTTTTTCAATTATGAAAAATAATTTTTCTACATTGATGGATGTGATTGCACGGGCATTGCCGACGAAGAGTGTGTTTGTGTGCATGGAAATGTATTATCGTCCCTTCTTGTTTAATTTGATTTGATTCTCATTCTTACAGAGGTAGCATTTCATTAGTGAATAAATCCCCTTTACGAATGACTGGTTAATTTAACCGACAATTATATAAGTTTCTGGCACTGCAGCATCTTGCCATATTTCATAACATTATTTTATTCAACAAAACTAGCATAAGCCTAGACTTTAGTGCGAGTTGGTGCTCCTTTGCCTTATGATGAATGCAGAAAGAGGGCGGCGCAATTGACGCATGCTCAGGGTTCCTATGTGATATCTATGGTGTATATATCTATGAGTCTTCCTTACATTTCCTCCAGCACTGTCCCCTATCCTTCTGCCGTTCTAGCATGAATGTTAAGTTGGGGGTTATAAAGTAGCTGGTAAGACTCCTCCAGAAAAATTCTCGCCACATACCTGGAGCTGGAAGAAGTAGCCTGTACTGAGCAGATATTCAACCAATCTTCCACCAAATTTATCCTTAACAACAAAGATGCAGTGTGAGAGATTTATTTCACAGTGTAGTCAGATTTGTTTTTTTAACGTGAGTTTTTGCAAGATTAAACTAATTAAACTAATTTAATAGCCTTATGTTGAGAACGTTTAATCACATATTGTAGTCTACACAGGTTTATTCCTAGAAGATTTGCAACGTCTTGATTTACTAATGTATAAAATCCACAATAAATAAATAAAATCTAAATAAGCTAAAATAAAAAAAAAACATCTGCAGCTTCTCTGAAAATTAATAGAGCCTTAAACTTATATAATATATTTTAGGGTCAGGCGGCAAATAATCAGAAAACAGTCCAAAAATCAAAACAAGACAACACGAAACACAAGTGAAGTGCACGACACAAAACAAAATCCAACCATGTAGATGTTTGAGTGCGGTGCTTAAATAGTGTAAGTAATGTGCTGCAGCTGTCAGTTTAATCAGCGTCCAAATTGGTAAACTGTTACAGCTGTGAGATGCAAAGCAGGATGGTAAGTGTAGTCCGGGTAAATGGCTGATGGAGTGTTCATATAGCTGGAGTGCCCTCTAGTGCGTCTGGTGGGTACCCCAGTTAATGACTTGTAACTATATGAAATGTCTATTTTTTTCTTTCTATAGTGTTTTTTTTAATGTTTTGCAGGAATTTTGTGCGAATAAACTTTTTATAAGTCGTCATATCAAGTGATTTTAAGGGTAGGATGGCTCACTTTTTATAATTAAAACTTTTTAGTTGATTAAAACTCTCAAAAAGTGTAAGCATGAGCGTCTACGTCCACTAGCAGGGTCTCAATTTTCGTCATTCTGAAGCCTAAAAATTTGGATATTGGCGTGAGCTCTTTTATATGGTAATGATAATAATTAAGGGGCATTTACAACTGTCAGTTGTACACAATTTCAATTTTGTTATTTATAAATGTCTTTGTGAATATCTTTAAGAGAGGCGTACTCATGGGTTTTGTGCACACATTTGTTTTCTGTGCATCACACTTACAAACTTTTTGGAAATTATGTTATTATAAAATTTTATGCAACATTTTATAATCGAGGCCCACAATAAAAGGGGAAAGCTGCAGATGTTTCTACATATTAGACATAAAAATATCTAGTGATATATGAAACATCTAAATTGCATAATGTCATTGAATATTGTCATGTTTTGCTGTGTGGTGCATGTGTTTATGTTTAAGTAGGTCGCAGGTTCAAGTATAGACTGCATCATTTCCCAGTCCCCTATTCCCGGCTCTCTTCCACCCTTTCCTGTCATCATTCATTTTTCTTTCTAAAACATTAAATGTCAAAAAAAGAAAAAAAAAAAGAGATGGTCTTCCAGAGTTTCACGCCTGCTCTTTTTGTCCCCCGTCAGCGCACTGGGAGTTTGCTGAGTGTGTACAGTGACGCTGGGGATTTTGGGACTGTGGAGGTGCAGGGCTCTGTAGAGTTCGCAGTGATGTACAGCCCTGTTGGAGAGCTCATCATCATGATTGAACAGTGTCAGGATCTCGCTATTGCTAATCCTCGTAAGCAACGTACTGACCCGTAAGTTAGAAACTGTCTAGCGTAATACGGCTTTAAATTAGTTTTAGTTTTTTTCTCCTATACATTATTATACTTTATCATAAGATTTTTTTTCCTGTGCAAACACAATGACTAGTATGGTTTTTATCATGCTTTTTTCATCTAAAATGTAATTCAGTGTAACATTTGTTATTAAGTATTAAGTAAATGTTTGGTTATTCCTCACTGTATGAAATACACATTTTAGCATTTTATTTATTCAGTTTTACATGGTATGTATGGTGCACTTCTTGAAAAAATTTTTTGGCCCACATCTTTTATTGAATAATATACTGACACAACTCTGATAAATAAAAGGGTTAATAGTGAGATGCTGTCAAACTAGGGCTGGGCGATTAACCGAAAAGTAATCGAAATGGACATTCAGAACCTATAATCGATCAAATTTTTCAGGTAAATTTGTTCAATTACTCTCCCTACTGCATGTGGAGTCACGTAACCAACCCTATCTCACAGCGAAATCGTACGAATTTGTACGTAGTAACCAAGTGGCTAAATCGTAAGCCACTTGTAGTAACTAAATTTAGCCACTTGTTTACTACGTACGAATTTATACGATTTCGCTGTGAGATAGGGTTGCACATAACTCCTCTCTGTTAACACGGATTAAAACTTCTGCGTTAAATGCACGGGTGTGGTCCGGCGCAGCTTTTGCACAGTCACATAACCGCGCACATCTCATAAAATGTAACAACATGTCGCACGTTTGCATTACATTAAAGATGATTGAAAGCTGCCCCAGAGATTACATTACATTAAAATTATTATTTACATTTATTATTTACATGAAAATATTTGTTTACAGAAGATGAAAGAAATTCTTAGTTTAAAATATTATTTACAGGATATGCAAGTTATTTTATTTTATAAGAGATACTGCTTATTTTCTACTTTTAATATATAAAAAATGTTGGCGGTTCATTTCGCTGTGGCGACCCTGGATTAATAAAGGGACTAAGCAAATGAATAAATAAAAATAAAAGCGAAATAAAAGAAAATGAATGAATAATTAATTTGGTTTCCAAAAGTGCACGATTTATAGGAAAAAAAGTGACTGTTGGTTTTAGGCAGTGTGTGTTTTGTTTTCAGTTGTTCAGCAATGATGTTCAATAAATAATCATAGATAGTTTGTTTCCTTCAATTATTTTAAAATCAAGTAAAGCACCCTTTATTTAGAAGTCTCTCACATGTAATATGTGAGCATATTTACAGAACAAAACCTATCAGTGAACTATGGAGGCCAATAAATAAAGTAATCATTAATTAATCGTAATTGAGTTAAAATTTTCAATGAATCAAAATTTTGATTTTATTAATGAATGAATTAATGAATGACGCTGGTGTAACAATAAAGCTACAGAAGAGCTTTAACAGTAAAGTTATTCACGTTTATTCTGCTTATAAATAAATTGAAAAGTGTTTTTCTGCATGGTGTGAAGGATGAATGTCAAATGAAAAGCATTTGTTTAACATGATTTCAGAATAACTTTTTGATCTCATTTCACTTCACGACCTCTGAAAAAAACTGTATATTTTAGATGGTTTATTGAACAAAACAATAAACACATATTAAGTGGTTTTTTTATAAATATTACACAGCCAACACTTGTTTAATCTTGCCATGAAAACAAATATATACTGTGTATTTAAAGTTCATATAAACGTAATTAAAGTTTTGCAATTTGAAACATTAATTCACCCATATCTGACTTTTTTTCCACAAGTTTAAACATTAATATGGTTTTTGTCAGTCTACCTTTATTAAAATAAGAATATCAAACTTTCCTTCACAGTTATGTCAAGACATATCTCTACCCAGACAAGTCTCGCCGCAGCAAAAGGAAAACCACCATTAAAAAGCGGACTGTGAATCCTGTTTTTGTGGAATCTCTGAGGGTGCGTTTCTCCGTGGGAATAATAGAAAGATTAATATATATCATGCATAACTTTTAAACTTATCTGTAAATGTTTCTTTAAATCAGTACAAAGTGAACCGTGAAGAGCTGCCGGAAAAGTCTCTGAACCTCTCTGTGTGGCACAATGATTCCAGGGGCCGAAATGTGTTTCTGGGTCAGGTTGAGCTCAGTTTTAGGACCTGGGACTGGGGTCATGAAGCCCTTACCTGGTACAACCTACAGCCAAAGGTACACTGCTTATGTTTTACAAAACCTAAATAACGAAATTTACAGTAACCTGAATATATTATTGATATAAAAAATCCAGCAAAATGCTTAAATGTGATAGGGGACATTTTGATTTGTTACTAATTGTTGTTTTACTCATTGAGTACATTTACTTGGACACCGATAATCCTATTTTAATACGATTAAGACAATACTCTGATTAAGAGTCGACCATGTAAACAGTGTTTTTTTTATTACCTTAATAACTAAACAGAAATCAAATTAAGACCATTCCTATTTTAGTCACATTATTCAAGTGCATTACAGACATGTAAACACCGCAATCAAACTATTACCGTTGTGTAGGATTTTGCACCGTGTTTTGTGGCAGGATATTCCATACACACACGTCTGCTTGACACTATTCTCTGCACCTACCGAGTCAGTAAAGGACCAAAGATACCTGCATCATGAAATGCGGAGGTTTCTTTCCATTAAAACACCCGTCCTTACTCCATACTCGCATCCAATACCTCAATTTGTCTCAGGGGTATAAATAAACCATTCCTTAAAGAAAGTGAAACTGCAAATAAGTTGACTTTTTTTAAAGAGCCGACAAAAATTGCACGCCTCAAACCAGATACCTATGACTAAAACAGAACTGTATATATTTTAATTGTATTATACACACAAAAATAATTTAAGAATGAAAATTATATTGAATTATTGCCTGATAATTAAAGCTGAATGTATGATCCAGATGGCAGAGTCAAAATATGCATACTGGGAGTCTTTATATACAAGACATATATACAAAATATCCCTAAATACACATACAGACATTATTTTTTAGACAACTTAAATAATAAAAACTTGCGTTATCATTCAAAACTTAATAAAGTTCAATGAAGTTTTTGTGTTTGATTATGAACAGGATTTTTTTCCAGGAGTCGCAAATTGTAATTCTAGAATCACCCATATAGAGATGTTTTGTGTCTAACTTCTTAGTTTTGTCTCAAATAGCCATGTAATAAATGGGATAATGTACATCCAGCCAGTTGTTATCAGAGAGTAAAGCTCCTCAGTCTAAAACAAATGATGTGCCTGTCAGGCTGTATTCTGCAATAACAACTGAGAGGGTGCTCGCTGCAGAGCCATTTGAGGAGAGGTGAGCTCCAGAGAGGGGGAGCATGAGCTGTCGCTCCTCCTCCTGTAAGCTGTTTTAATGCGTACACCAACCCCACCCCTAACCCTACCCCCAGTGACATCACTCGTAGAAGAAGTGCAAAAAAGGTGGAGCTCAAGCTTAAGCTCCCCCTCTCTGGAGCTCACCTCTCCTGAAATGGCTCTGCAGCGAGCACCACTTGTAACAACTGGCTGGATGTACTTTATCTCTTATTTAAAATGGACCTATTATGCACATTAGGTTTTATGATTTAAACATAGTTGTGTGGCAACAGTGTGTTAAAAAATAAATAATTAATTTTATTTATATTTAAATTAATAATAAAATAATAATCATATTATAGATAATAATCAGAAATAATAATGAAATTAAAATAAAAATCAAACTTGATAAGGGGCATTATAGATGTTTTAGGATGCACAAATGAACACTGTAGTCTACATAGACTGCCTTTTTATAAGCCATAGACTGAGCCAAAAGAATTTTGAGCCATGGACTGCCTTTTTCTGAGACATTTTCAGTTTTTCATGAAGATAAGATCACTCCAGTTTTGAATCTGCTGCTATGCTGTTGCATAGGCATTTGTAGCTCCACCCTCTTTTCACAATAGCATTATAGTGTTAATTATAGCCTAAATAGTGGTTGTTTCAAAGCGTCATATATAATTATTTGTGATGTACTTTGAGCTAAAACTTCACATACACACTCTAGATACATCAGAAACCTATTTTACATTTTGTAACAGGTCCTCTTTAAATGACTTTGTTTAGGAACAGAGTCCATGCTGTACATTCTACTATATAAAAGTGATCACACAGTTCATCCCATTTCTCTAGTCTAACACAATATTACATTTTCTTTTCATCACAGACATCGGAAAATGCAGAAACGAAAGAGTCTAATGGATTGCTGTCAGTTTCACTAAAATATGTTCCATCAGCATCCACTGGTACAGTTTTAATGCAGTCTGTTATGTGAATTCCATGTGTCTGTATATCTAGAAATACTGCTCATGAAAAACAAGCTGTATTTGCTTTAAATGCACTACTTGATTTCAGGTGGGTCGAAGAGCAGCACCGGGGAGATTCATGTTTGGCTGCGTGAGGCAAAAGAATTGCGTCGCTTGAAGCCTCAGGGAGTCGATTCCTTTGTTAAATGGTGAGGGTGTGTTTGTTGTCTTCTGTTACGGACCTGACTTTAAAGCAGGCTAAAGCCATTGTTCCGTCTCCAACTCTCTCTCACGCTTCCTCTGTGTCATGTTTGAAGTGTCATGTTTGTGTTTCGTTTCTCTTTGTCGTCTATCAAATTGATGTGAAAAGAAAGGGAAATAACTCTGATGACTATTTTGTTTGGTTTGGAGGACGAATGCAAATACAGAATTATTGTCTAAACGTAATAGTTTTACAAACATTTAGACCAAATTAAGCCCGTAGCCAGCCTGGTGAAAGTAGTGGTTCTTTGTAAAATTTAAAAACTGCATTTTAGTGACATTTTAAGCACTATTTCAGTGTCAGATCGGATGGTCATCATAACACTTTTTAATGTACCAATGATATTTCCTAAAGATGTATAATAAAGAAATATGAATTAAGTACTTATTTTTCAAATACAAATATATTACATCATACTGTATATCATAAAAAAGAAGGAATCTGTTCAAGTTTCAAATAAAAACTTTTAGCCTATTGTCATTTATTAGGCAAATTACACACTGGCCAGCACATTCAACTTTCCTCAGTCAGAATTTGGCCCTTTGAATAAGAAAATTTAATTATTACATTCAAAACTATATTATATTCATTATATGTATTTATTTATTTATTATATTTTATTATTATATGTGTAATTATTATTATTATTATGTAGATCTTTGTGATTTTTCTAGTCTCTCTTGTAGATTTGAAAATTCATGGATAACAACAATAGCCAAATTAGTATTCAAATTAGTTTTAATATGGGCCGCTTTTGGTGCTTCACATCTTTTCATTGGTCATTTTTTGTTTCAAGAGTGAGGTCCAAGATTTAGAATAAAAGTTACTTGTAAAGTCTTTCCTCCTTTAAAAAAAAAATACAGTTGCGAAAGATGACTTCACTTACGTCAGATTGTATGTTTTCTTGCACAGCTGGATGTTGGGACTATTAAATACTAGTTTGCATTGGCCAAAACTGATTATTGAGGTGACACCAAAGCGACAGCCAACAGAGGATTCTGTCTGGTCTTAATGACTTTTTTGATGGGTTATTTCTGGGTCTTCTGATCCATCCGAACCCCTCCTTGCTACATGGCTGCAAATGTTTTAATGCACTATTTTCCTGATGCAGTGTGATTTAATAGCTCTTGTAGAACACTATTTATTTAAATTGTTTGTTTAGATTTGAACATGTCCAGTCATTTTTCAGCTCAGAATCAAATGAAAAAAGTATATAAATGTAAATTGATTTTCAAGATTCTCATTCTTCATGCTTTAACGCTTCCGTTCATTTGAATTAAAACTTGTTCTGGAGGTACATTCTTTGGAAGTAATGAACTTTTTTTTAGTGATGCATCATATATTGATGGACCATATCAGTAAATTTTCTGTCGAAACATTATGGATAACTTCCACCAAAAAAACACTTTAAATGTGTGTGAGTTTATTCTAGAAGAAAAAGAAGATGTTAACACTGTAAGATTTTACAACCCCAAACCAGAAAAGGGTAAGACAGTATGGAAAACGCATAAAAAAAGAAAGGGGTGATTTCCAAATTTACTTTGACTTGTATTTCATTGCAGACAATACAACAAACAATATTTAATGTGTTCCTCATGATTTGTATTGTTTGTTTGTTTTTTGCCTTCTGCTGCTGGAAAACACAGAAATGTGTTTATTAAGAAAAAAGAAAACTATAAAAATTCTTTCTTTTTTTATTTGTGTTTTCCATACTGTTCTAACTTTTTTCTGATTTGGGGTTGTACTTTGAATAACTCTGAAGAGGACTTTAAATTCGATTTTGGGAAAAGAAAGCTCTAGTCTGTAGTTTCCTTGTTTTCTGGAGTTAAGGTAAAAAATAGAATCACTGTAATTGTTTGCCATTTGTCTTTGGATTTAGGCTCAGAAAATTAAGATTGGTATTTATCACTATCAGCAAAAATTTCCATATCAGAATAAATAAAGTATCGTATTTGCTGTCGTCTCACAGCAAGAAGGTCGCTGATTCGAGCCTTGGCTGGGTCAGTTGGCGTATCTGTGAGGAGTTTGCATGTTCTCCCTGCGTTCGCGTGGGTTTCCTCCGGGTTTTTTTTAATGTGCTTTACGCAATAGTCACCAGGTGGCACAAGGAACAACCGCTTTTCCATTGTATTGGTTGTCATGCATGTTTAGATGGGTTAGATGCAGGCCTGGATTGGCTAATCGAGAGGGCCGGGAGAATTCCCGGTGGGCCGGTCCATTTTTGGCCGCGAGGGCTGGTGTCCCTAGCTGCTTGCACTTTCAGCAGTCGCGCTTTATTTATTTCTTTATTTATTTGACCATAGCCTCACTCTTTTTATTCATTGTTTTGCCGCAGCCCCGCTCTTTTTATTTTCTCGAACAAAATGCAGCCTGCAGGTCATTCGACCTCAAACAGCGGCACCTTGGTGAAAATAAGAATTCAAATAATTAATATTAATGAATATTACACCTGCTCAATAAAAAATAGATGATTCACTACATCTGACATATCTTGATCAGAAATCCATATAGTATACTAATTGATTATTTTTTGGTCCTTAGCTACATTTTACCAGACACCAGAAAGAAAAGTCGCCAGAAGACTCGTGTTGTGAAAAAGACCCAGGACCCAGTGTATAACCATGCCATGGTGTACGACGGCTTCAAAACTGGAGAAGTCACTGAAGCCTGCTGTGAATTGACTGTTTGGGATCACAACACACTCGCCAATCAGTTTCTGGGAGGTGTGCGCCTCAGTCTCGGAACAGGTAACAAAACCTTTTCTTCTGATGAAAAAAATTGTTTGTGATAACAATAATTAAACCTAGAATCAGTCCTGTAATGCATCAACAAATATGACACTAAAACCACAAGTAAGTGGCAGCAAGCCTTGTCTTGATTCAGCGTAACGATTCACTCAAAACAACTGATTCATTTAGAACTGAATCAAGTGATTTTTTATGAATATATCACTGACTAACTTGATTTGTTTATAGACAGATTAATTTAGTAAGCAAAAAGTGGCAGTGTTTCTATAAGATGTACAAATGTGCTGTTTTTACGTTAGTAAAAAGCAGAAAACACTGTGTCCAAAATGTAAATAACTCTTTTTGTTGGACCCTTGTATGAAGTCAATAGCGCATTTACGATTTGCACTGATATTCTGGTAAACAGCACTTTTGCTTTTATGATATTGCTTAAAATTGTCTTATAAAGAAATTAGACTGTAAGATGACTTATATGCTCCACCTGCTGGAAGAGAATGAATTTGCATTATTAACCAGCATGTCTGCTGTTTTAGTTTTGTGCCAGTGTATTTTATGTAGCATAATTTCACTAACTTTTTACTTCATATTATAAATTTAAACAATCAATTTTAAATCTCCAACTCCGCAAGATAAAGTATGTCGTTTGTGTAGATCAAGATTTAAGTGCAGTTGTTGCCTCTAATTTGAAATCACTGCACACTCATCTTGTAATAAATCAAATAAACGTTTTCTCATACTTATTTTTCTCTACACTGTAAAAAAAAAATGTTGATTTGTGTGTGGACAGTATGAAGGAATTAAGTTAATTTATTATTTGTTACCAAGTTAAGTATATTAAACAAAAAACATTTAAGTTGTCCCAAAACAAACTTCCGAATTTGTTGTTTCAGCTCATTTTAATTAAGTAGTCTGAACAAACAACAAACGGCAATTATCTATTAATAAATTCTAAATTGGCTATGAAAAATAATGATCAGCAACTCTACTTAAAAGAATCAAAAACCCACAAAGAAGTATTTCTGCTTTCATAACTTGAACTAAAGGTTCATTCTAACAGGCTTTATCATGCAGTGAATGCTTATGGACTTTCAGGATGTGTAAGGAGCGACCTACTCTACTGTTAACTCACACCCTATAAAAATACAATAAAAAACAAATAAAAATGACAATATTAACATATAGGGCTGGGCCAATAAACGATATCATATCGAATTGTGCTAAAATTTATTTAGATAATGATGATAAGCTCTGGACATTTTTACTCGATATTGATCTAAGAGCCAATCACACAACAGCAATATGCCACAAGTTCGACAACAACCAATCACCATGCACAACAAAAGACCATTTCCTACCGCACTTTGCTAACAAACTCGACAATACGACAAAAATAAAGAAAGAATGAGTGGAAGCAGTGAAGAAAGTGAAACTAACCTTGAGTTATTATCCAAAGAAGATGAAATTATCGACAAAAAAGGCAGCACGAATTCTGTTATATGGAAGTGGTTTGGCAACCTGAAGTGTGACAAGGAGCAGAATAAAACGATCTGTATGTCAATGGTTTGTGAAAACCAAGTCTGGCAACACAACCAACCTATTCCATCCCCTAAAAAAGTATCACCCAAAAAAAATCCTGAATTTTTGTGTGGACTTGCTGGACGTTTTTTTTTTTTATGTTTTGCACATTTAATTTTTAAACAGATTAGTCTTTTTATATGTATTTTACTAATTTTTTTAATTTAAGGCCAAATGTGTAGTCTGTTTTTGTTAATAAAAGATATTTTAAATAGTAATTTATTGAACCCTATAATATTTGTTTTATCAGTCATTGTTGGGATAATAACTTTTAAATCTGGAAATATTAACAATTTATATTAAAATTGTTCAATATGGAAAAATAATGATTAAGGTTTCATTTTTGCCTTATCGCCCTGCCCTAATTACGTCTATTGTGCACAGTCTTCATTCTCTTCACTTGTATTTTGTGCTTCATTGAGAATCCAACAATCCTGCCAGCAGGTTTTCTTGAAGCCTTTCCATCAAACATTGTGTCTCTGTTTACTTGCAGGGCAGAGCTATGGCAAGAAAGTGGACTGGATGGACTCGGTGGATGAGGAAGTTCAGATATGGAAAAGAATGTTGGCCAGCCCGAACAGCTGGGTTGAGGGAGAGCTTCCCCTGAGGTCCGCCATGACCCCGAGGAAATCAACCTCCTAAAGTTCATCCGTGGTCTTCAATGTTTAGTTGTGAGAGAAAAACACACACGGGTGGTTTCCCAGAACAAACCAAACTCTTTTTTTTCCATTACCAAGCCAGTTTCTTCACTTCAATCCTTCAGTTTCAAGAGAAATAAAACAAATGCTGCAAAATACTGTACACATGTGATTATGTGAATGAGAATATGTAATACTTAATCAAATTATTTCATCTTAAAATTTGATATATATTTAATAAAATTGGATTATTGTGATTTGTTTCAAATAAAAAAATGACAACGTTTGCATTCCTAAATGTATTTCTAGATGTGTTTAACGAAAAAGAAATGTTGTTTATATTAGTACTTATCAATTGGGTCACACTTTATTTTGATGGTCTGTTTGTTGATTTTAAGTTACATTGCATCTACATCCCAACTGATTCTCATTAGATTATAAGTAGACTGTTAGTTGGGGTTAGAGTAAGTGGACATGTACTTGCTAAGTTTCTTATAGTCAGTTAAATGTCTGTTGAAGGAGCATATCAACAGATATTAAGCAGACAGTCTACTAATACTCAAATGGACCATCAAAATACAGTGTTCTGATGCTAAATGTCAAGACAGTTGTTAAGTACAAGTATCTATTTAACATGTACAAATGTAGTTAATAAAAAGGTTTTAATAAATGATCATTTATGATAATAAAATCATATAATGAATAATAAATTATCTAATAAATTATGATAATAAAAGTAAAATCTAATAAATAAATATTAGTGTGTTATGAAGGAAAAATAGCATTTAATAGGTACAGGTAACTGATAAGTATCTAATTATTAGGAATGGTCACACTTTATTTTGATGGTCTGTTTGTTGAATGCTAACTAATTCTCATTAGATTATAAGTAGACTGTTAGGTTAGGGTTAAGATTAGTGTAATTTGACATGTACTTGCAAAGTTTCTTATAGTCAGTTAAATGTCTGTTGAATGAGCATATCAACAGATATTAAGCAGACAGTCTACTAATACTCGAATGGACCATCAAAATAAAGTGTTATCTAAAGTATCAGAAACTAATAATAGGTATTTGTATCTTTAAAAAAAGTGCAACTGTAATACCACATCATTTACTACTAGTGTATTACAATATGTGATAGTAGTCATCAAAATTGGATCGAATAGCTGATATTGCATTGACGGCCTCTAATAATCCCTAACTTGAGTTTGTTACTCACAATATAACAGTCATTAGTCATAATGAAATAAACAATGATATCTAATGAATAAGGAATAGTTTCTAATATATAACAAATTAGCTCTAGGGGAGAGCGGGGACAAAAGTAACGTGGTACAAAAGTAATAAAGCGATTTTCTCAAAGCCCTGACAACATTTGCTTTCTATGCTATAACACAGGGGTGTAGCAACCAGGGGGGACAGAGGGACACGTCCCCCTCACTTTTAGAGACAGACCATTTAGAAACAGGTGTATAACAGCACATTAGGCATGCAAACCTTGATCGAGCTGCCAAATATCAGCTGATTTCGGGACTGTGTCCTGCAGTTAGATCTGAATTTCAGGTTTTTTAAGTGCAGAAAGTAAATTATTGGTTCTCTTTTTCTTATTACAAGTTGTGTTTCTCTTTTCATGTGCCACGGTAAATGATCAGTATGCAGGTTATTTACTGCAATAACATTTCCTTAAGTTTAAAATGTCTGAGCTTTCAGTTTAAAAGTAAATCAGGTTTAAATCGCAAGAGTTCCTGTTGGGAAAAAAGTAACACTGTTATTTATGTCCCACTGCTAATAGACAAACCTTATTTTTCATTTCCACATTAGAGTTCTCAGTGTTTTAATTGATATGTTTTATTAAATTAATGCATATTGCCAATAACAATTAATCAAAATTCAAAAATTTTAACAAATTGCATTGTTGAGTTGGTTGTGAAACATTTGATGGAGCTGAAAATCGATATGAAAATGCCATTCAATATTTTTAGGAAAATAAAGGTCAAATATACTTAAAATAAACAGGATTAAGCCAGTAAATCTATTGTAGTTCTACTTTCAACCCACCCGTGTGTTACTTTTCCCCCTACAGACAGGGTTAAATGTAACAATGTGCAATACTGTATATTTAAAGAGAAATAATTTTGAATTTGTTCTATTTTTTAAGATACTATAACATTCGATATTGATAGACCACACTTATGACTTAATAACCACAACAAAAAAAATATATATGTCTAAAACATCTTTTAACATCTTTTAAAAATATTTTTTAATGAAAAATGGTACTTTCATCCCCGCTCCCTCTATACTAGCTAATATTAGCCAAGTTTTACAAACAGGTTAGTTCTGGCCAGGACTGGACTTGGTTAAATTCTAATATTTAAGCGTCTTTTATAGGCAAAGCAGTGACGCAGTAGTTAGTGCTGTCAGCTTACAGCAAGAAGGTCACTGGTTCGAGCCTCGGCTGGGTCAGTTGGTGCTTCTGTGTGGAGTTTGCATGTTCTCCCTGCATTCGCGTGGGTTTCCTCCGGGTGCTCCGGTTTCCCCCACAGTCCAAAGACATGCGATACAGGTGAATTGGGTAGGCTAAATTGTCCGTAGTGTATAAGTGTGTATGGATGTTTCCCAGAGATGGGCTGTGGCTGGAAGAGCATCCGCAGCATAAACACGTGCTGGATAAGTTGGCGGTTCATTCCGCTGTGGCGACCCCGGATTAATAAGGGGAATAAGCGGAGAATAAAATGAATAAATGAATGAAGCATCTTTTATAAATGTACAAATGCTTTAGAAAGGCACATTACTGACATTACTGAACAGTAATGTTTAGCTGTAGTAAAGATAGCTTGCACAAGTACTTAATGGGGGATTTTCTAGTATCAATAAAGCACTAGTAGCATAAATGTTAATACTAGTAGTACATACAGTACTTACATGCATCGTAATTTAAAAATTGTTTGGCGAAAGAATCTTAATATGAAGGCTTGTTGAGTCTCTGGCCTGATGCTGATTCTACACAAGATGGCGCTATTTCCTACTTTCCCTACACTCGCTTATTCCAGGACATTTCCTCCCAAAATATAACGGAGATGGAGAAGTTTTGGATGTCCAGAAGTTTGAGTCAGCTGACGTTTAACTTTCCCTTTCTGACTCAGTTCCTCCGACGGCAGAGATGAGGCAGCTTTCGAAGGAAAGTCTAACTTACAATCATTTTGAACAGCTTGTTAATTATTAGGAAACGTACTGAAATGCGTTTCAGATTGTCATCGTAACTGTGACGAAGTTTGGCGTTTTAAACGACTTTCCAGGTAAGAAATATTCTATATACAAAAGTCAACATGGGTTGGAGGATTATCTAAACTTATGCTGAACTGACAGACGGCATGTTTTGGGTGGCTATAACATGATTTTCGCATGATTTAGTAGTTTTGTTTATCCTGATTCTTAGACTTTTCGAAGAATATAGTTTTAAAAGTATTTTAGTCAAGGTAGTTTTTAACCTCAGCATTTAGTTTACCAAAAAATAGCCTGGTTATGGCTTTTAAAACTTGTGTATGTACATATTGTATTATTATATAATGTTTTCTTCTTAAAGGGATAGTTCATCCAAACAATGAAAATTCTGTCATCATTTACAGTACTCGTTTGTCTTTTTTATGTTGAACACAAAAGAAGATGTTTTGAAGAAAGCTGAAAACCTGTAACTATTGACAGTGGCGGTTCTTGTTTAAATGGAACCCAGGGCAAACCACCCCCTCTCTCCTTTTCTGAAAAAAATTGAACCATATAGAAACTAAGTGGAAACTATGTGAACACATGTAATTGTCTCAAACAAATAATTCAGACAGCATACAAACAAACTAAAATGTTTCTAAATTGCCCATAGTGTATGTGTGTGAATGTGATGATTCCCAGTGATGGGTTGCAGCTGGAAGGGCATCCGCTGTGGCGATCGCAGATTAATGAAGGGACTAAGTCGAAAAGAAAATGGATGAATAAATAAATATAAATCTGGTTATTAATATAATTATTATGATTATAAATAAATAACAGAAATCAATCCTAAATGTAACTGGAAAACAATTTAAAGACAAAACCAGAGTGGATCTTAAGAAAACTTTGGCATAAATATTAAAGACAATTCTACAGAATGGGCTACAAACAATTGCTTTATGTAATTACCTGTTGTCTTAGACCTGACTCATGACCGAGAATTTATGCTATTAAGTCTTACCTCCCTGACTCATCATCTCTCCTTTTTGCTTCATAGCCATGCTTAGTCAAAATAAGATGATCATCATATTATAACTATGTTATAAAATGTAATAATATATACTAGTACTTTTATCAACTTGCAAAACTCGCTGCGTGCCGACACCTCTGCATTAAAGTTACTCAGTTTTCACAGTGCGTAAGTGGTGTGTATTGTATCACCATGCATGCATATTGACACCGGAAGCAGAGCAGCGCATGTGAGGCACACGGGAATGGTTTTACGCTCGCATGTGCAGTTTGCCTTCACCAACGTTCTTTTGGTTTGCGCATGCAAAAGATGGGAAATGTAAGTGGCCCCTAATGTCTTGATTCTAGGGATCACCACTCTAAATTAATACACTTGCATAAAGTAAATTGTATCTAGAAGCTTACTGGGGCTCTTTTTCTTTTTTTTGTCGTTTTTTTGCACCGTCTCCCCATCCTGCCCCCCAGCAAGATGCCACCCTGGGCGATCACCCATTTTGCCCAAGCCTAAATCCGCCACTGACTATATTTGTGTTTTTCTACAGTGTAAGTCAATGATTACAGGTTTTCAGTGGTTTGTAAACACTTGAGCTTGAATAAATAGTGAGTAATAATTAAATTTTGGGTGAACTATCCCTTCAAGTATGTGTTTTAGCTGTTTGCATTTACTCTTCCTAATTTGTAAAGTTAAAAAGAGCAACACCTTTTGGGTTTAAGTATCTGCAGAAAAGTCAAAACCCCCCAACGTTCCTTCAGAAAGGCGATTGACCCATGAGCATTTCCGAAGATGAGCCAAGGACTTTTAATGTTATTGGATTTGGCAGTAAGACGAGGAGTGAAAAGACCACTCGGATGTGTTTAACAACCAGTGTTCATCTGTGTTTATAATACTCATTGAATTTACTCCCTTTGTCAGCTTAAAGGTTGGTCGTCTACTTGAATCCAGAACATCTTTCATCATGGGTGACTGGAGCGCACTGGGGAAACTTCTTGACAAGGTCCAGGCGTACTCCACTGCTGGAGGCAAAGTCTGGCTCTCCGTCCTCTTCATCTTCCGGATCCTGGTGTTGGGGACGGCGGTGGAGTCCGCCTGGGGAGACGAGCAGTCGGCCTTCAAATGCAACACGCTGCAACCTGGATGTGAGAACGTGTGCTATGATAAGTCCTTCCCCATCTCCCACGTGCGCTTCTGGGTGCTGCAGATTATATTTGTGTCCATGCCGACCCTCTTATATCTCAGCCATGTGGTGTTCCTTATGAACAAAGAGGAGAAACTGAATAAAAAAGAGGACAAACTACGAGACATCCAAAGCAAAGGCGGAGATGTGGACGTGCTCCTGCGCAAAATCGAAACGAGGAAGTTCAAGTACGGATTGGAGGATCACGGGAAGATCAAGATGAGGGGAGGGATATTTTACACGTATATAGTGAGCATCGTGTTGAAGTCCGTATTTGAAATTGTCTTCCTTTTAATACAGTGGCATCTTTACGGATTCAAGCTGTCGGCTGTTTATACGTGCGAGAAGTTCCCTTGTCCGCATAAGGTGGACTGTTTTCTGTCCCGTCCCACAGAGAAGACAGTTTTCATCATCTTCATGCTGGTCGTCTCGCTGGTCTCTCTGGCTCTCAACGTATTTGAGTTTTTTTATGTGATTTTTAAGAGAATGAAAGACCAAATTAGGGAGTCTGAGAAGAAATTTGACAGTGCCTGCAATATCAAGCCCTGTCCGAGGAATCTGTCCGGCTATGAGTATTACAATGACTGCTCGGCCCCCGTCCCAAATCTAGGCTACAATCTAGACACTGTCGATAAATCCAACTCCTCTGATAATTACGACAAGCAGGCTAATGAGCAGAACTGGACTAATTACAGCACAGAACAGAACCAGTTGGGTCACAGCCAGCGCTTTCCTTACCCGGAGAAAGTGACTCTAGGGAAGGATCTTCTGCTGCTAAAAGAGCTTGAACCTCGACCCAGTAGTCGAGCGAGCAGTCGAGCCAGGCCGGATGATCTTGACATCTAGCAGAAGCCTCAAACACTGACACTTTCTGCCTTTCACAACGTTTAAAGAAACTGTGAAATGGACACTGTCACTGACATCCAAAGAGTGGTGTTTAAGCATTTGTATTTATTTTATTCGTTTCGTACTCTTGTAACTCATGCCAAACAGCTGTTTTTTATGTGAACTATTTATGAACTGTGATCGTGAAATCAAATCATTTCACAGATTTACTCTATACACTACCTGACAAAAGTCTTGCTGCCTATCCAAGTTTTAGGAACAACAAATAATAACTTGACTTTTAGTTGATCATTTGGTATCAGTAGTGACTTATATGAAAGGCAAAGGCCTCTAAATTACCAAAATATAATATGATCATGCCTTGATTTTTAATTATTTAATTAGGACAGTAAGATCAGACTTTGCTCAGCCAAAAGTCTTGTTACTTAACAGAAATAATGTACAGTATAGAATATAAAGTCATGGTGCAGTGGAAAAATAATGAATATTGTGTAAGACTCCCATGAGCTAAGAGGACTGCATCCATACATCTCTGCAATGACTCAAATAACTTATTAAAAAAGTCATCTGAAATGGCAAACAAAACATTCTTGCAGGACTCCCAGAGTTAATCAAGATTCTTTGGATTCATCTTCCGTGCCTCCTCCTTCATTTTACCCCAGACATGTTCAATAATAATATTCATGTCTGGTGACTGCGCTGGTCAATCATGGAGCACCTTGACCTTTCAGGAACTTTAATGTGGAGGCTGAAGTATGAGAAGGAGCACTGTCCTGCTGAAGAATGTGCCCTCTCTTGTGGTATGTGATGTAATGGGCAGCACAAATGTCTTGATACCTCAGGTTGTTGATGTTTCCATCCACTCTGCAGATCTCTCACGCACCCCATACTGAAAGTAACCCCAAACCATGATTTTTTCTTCACCAAACTTGACTGATTTCTATGAGAATCCTGGGTCCATGTGGGGTCCAAAAGGTCTTCTGCAGTATTTACCTTTCTACCTTTTGCCACTTTTCCAAATGATTAACTAGAAGTCAAGTTATTATTTGTTGCTATTACAACTGGGATTGATAAGATAAGACTTTTGTCAGGTAGTGTAGTAGAAGTGAACAATTGAAGTGGATCAAAAAGTCTTTCAAAATTGTCTGCAATTCTATGCAAATGTCAACCTTGCCATGCAAAAAGTTAAGTTTTCACCAAAATAGCAAAACCCTTTTTAGTTTTTTTGTGTAGGTTTATATTTTACATTCATTCATTCATTCATTTTCTTGTTGGCTTAGTCCCTTTATTAATCCGGGGTCGCCACAGCAGAATGAACCGCCAACTTATCCAGCAAGTTTTTACGCAGCGGATGCCCTTCCAGCCGCAACCCATCTCTGGGAAACATTCACACACACACTCATACTCTACGGACAATTTAGCCTACCCAATTCACCTGTACCACATGTCTTTGGACTGTGGGGGAAACCGGAGCACCCGGAGGAAGCCTACGCGAAGGCAGGGAGAACATGCAAACATGCACACAGAAACGCCAACTGAGCCGAGGTTCGAACCAGCGGCCCAGCGACCTTCTTGCTGTGAGGCGACAGCACTACCTACTGCGCCACTGCCTCGCCCTTATATTTTACAGGTCTGTAAAAATACCCAAAATCGTATCTGTCAATGTTTTTAAACTATTAAATTTGACTTACCAAGGTCAAAAAAGTGGCAATTTCACATCTCTCAAATCCATAACGGAGAGAAGTTACATCCATAACAAAGCTTTCCCTCACAAATGCAAATATGTTAAATAAAATAAAATAGTTTTTTGTTCTAGTCAGCCAACTCTTATCCTTTTGATTAGCATTATTTCTTTTAGGTTGTGCAGTTTAATTGACAGAATTTCTACAATGTGTTTTGTATACTGCAAACTTTTTTGGTCACATCAATATCGTATGTTTATTTTCCTCAGTTAATATAGTATATAAAAATGTTTTAATGATTGATATTTTTTCTGATCCCTTAACTCTGTGGTTAGTTGTGTTGGAAAATATAAACAGATGTCTACATATACTTTCATTGTAAATTCACAATTTGAATTTCTTCTGCGAATGTCACATCCATCATGCTGGAATTGCTCTTAGGACAAAAATGGGTGTTGTTCAATAGTTTTTGCACAACTTTGATGAAAGGTTTTGATCCACGTCAAATGTTGACTACTGTAGAACAATAAGTGTATGGGTAGTTGACACATATGTGGCCATAAACTTTTTTGTACTGTATATCAATATCAAGAGTTTAAGTTCAAAATGTATATGAATATATAATGGAAACTGTATATCTTAAGTTTATTAACTGGTTTCCATTTTTTTTCAGACTTTAACTTTTTTAAGGCACCATTTTGGCTTCACAATGCAAATTGATTTAAAGTCAGTTGAAGTGGTTTTAAATGTGCTTGTTTTTATTATATTTATGTTTGATATTTTATTTTTATGTTTTACGTAATCTTAACTAAAAAATGTAGAGATGGTTAGACATTAGAGTAGCTCCTCGCCGCTTAAAAAACAGCCAATAGCTGTTACAACTGGGATTATCACAGCTATATCACAGCTCTGCCAGTGAGTGGTTAAGCTCAAGTGCATCAAATGAAAAGCATCTTAAAGGGGGCGGTGCATGTCGGATTCTAGAGAGAGAATTTGATTGATCAAGATTTGATGAGAAAATGTAGTATGAAGTGATTGATATGAAGTGAAAAAATGGCATAGGTCTCAAACTTGATTCCTGGAGGGCCACAGCTCTGCACAGTTTAGTGCCATTCCTAATTAAACAGCAGACCAAACTAATTGAGTCATTCAGGCTCATTTGATACCTAAAGATAGGTGTGTTGAAGCAGGGTTGGAACTAAACTATGCAGAGCTGTGGCCCTCCAGAAATTGACTTTGACACTCCTGATTTAGGCGGAAGTGACAAACTGTAAGCTATGCATTTTTATATAAGTTTTATGTCTTCTAAACGCAAATTTAGTCACTGTTGTGTAGCACACTAGCTAATAGATATCCTTAAAACTTTAACAGACTAAAAGTTTTTGCTTTATTAATCTGGGGTTGTCACAGCAAAATGAACTGCCAACAAATCTAGCATGTTTTACGCAGTGAATGCCCTTCAAGTTGCAACCCATCACTGGGAAACACCCATGCAATCCTATTCACGCACACTAAGGACAATTTAGCCTACCTAATTCACCTATAGTGCACGTCTTTGGACTTGTGGTGGAAACCAGAGCACCTGGAGGAAATCCACGCCAACACGGGGAGAACATGCAAACTCCACACAGAATTGCCAACTATCTCAGCTAAATCAGCGACCTTCTTGCTGTGAGGCGACATTGCTACCTACTGCGCCACCACCCAACATGAGTTATCTAGTTAATTAAAATGAGTACTACATTTTGCTTTCCCAGTACTGGCTTATGACTGGAAGAGCATCCTCAGCATAAAACATATGCTGAACACTGATATTGGATTTATTTTTGATTGTGAAAGCAAAATTCTCCTATACAAAAGTGATTATGCCCAGGGTGCAAGTTATACATTGACGATCGGGGGGATCAAGTTTTCGGTTAAGTTCGGTAATATGCCTCAATAAACTAAATTTATATATTTAATTCAATTACATCTAATTAATTGATCCAACTTGTTGATGTTTTTAATGTTTTGAGGGATATTGGATGGTTCTGAATGACATTATGTGCATATTAAATAAACAGTGACAGGTTTGCTTTCTTACACCTATTAAGAGATGACCATGAAAGACTGCACATATATATTTTTATTTTACAATTTAACCTCCATGTGCGAGGCAGTGTATAATAAAATACATGCATCTTGTTTAACAGACACCTACAAACCCCTTTTTTAAAGAAACATGTTTTTTGAACACTTACGAACGAGCGACCTTCTTGCTGTGAGGCGACGGCACTACCTACTGCGCCACTGCTATCTAGTATTTTAATAAATAATATTATTTAGGATACAGATCAGAGCAAATTATTTCCTAACTATTAAAGGGCAGACCTGATGGTGAATGGGTTATACTTATGGCAGGTATTATTTGGCAGTTTGGTCATCTGCTTTGAAAAAACGTAAGTGTTCCATTTGGGACCAGACTAAATTCATATACTATGCTTTTGAGTGTGTGAGTGCGTAAGTACATAGTGCATAAGTGCACAGTGTGCCATTTGGGACGCAGCTAAAATTATCAAACATTTAAAAATTAAAAATAAATGATAAAAACAGCAAAATAGCACTGATGTCAACTACCCATATGCAATTCACATACACTAAATATTTTCTCAGAAATTCCATTTTCAGAGCGCAATCAGGTCAGATGTGTGGTGATTTGCAGCACAAGTAGATCTATCTAGTTTACCCCTACTGGAATAAATTAAGATCATTCATTCTACTCCAGCAGGAACTTAACTTGAGCATTCTTTTTTTCCATTCTTCTTTTTTCCGACAGCGTTTTTCCACTGCGGGAAGTTGGCCAGCACACATAAATGGAGCACTGTTTTCTGGGATCTTTAGAGTTACTGTACATAGTCTTCTGCTCTGGGCCAGTAAAGATCATCGTCAAGCCACCTGACTGCTTATTGCTGTGTTCTTTTAAGTGCTGACATAAATGTGGGTTAACATATTCATATAATTCACCAGTGGCAAATTGACCACCCTCTGACTGACAAATGAAAGCCTTAAAAGAGTCTGAAATTAAAACGAGTTAATTAGATTCAACTTTTTCCTCTGTTCTCAGAGTTTCCTATTTATTTGAAGGGCTAAATGAAAACACATGCTTTCACTCAGGTCTGCCAGCCACATGTGCTGAACAGAAAAAAAAAAAAAAGTAAACTGTGTATTTGCACTTTACTCTGAAACAGGCTTTAGACAAATCTGGGATTTGTGTGTATCAAGGACAAGGTGTGGTTATGTAGCATAAAAGGAATTTAGCTAAATATTTGATGTTTATTATCGTATGTAAAAAATATTGCACGTTATCAAAGGCCAAATTCAGGCATTAAAATCCTTACAAGGTAAAATAGCTTGCATTTCTTGTGTTTTGCATTCACATGATCAAATGTGAGCAAATGAAATGTGCCCCCTGTAAACCTGAATGTTCTTCAGTCATGAAATGAGACTTTGAAGAGTTTTTAATAACTCAGTAAAACACAAGCTCGGTCTTCAACTAAAACTCTGCCTGCAGCTGTAGGTCAAGCTTTACACCACCGGCACACAGCATGATTACATATGATTTCACAGAGGCAAACTGAGGAGCTATCTATCCATCCACTGACCCAATTATTTATCTTTCTTTCTTTCTTTCTTTCTTTCTTTCTTTCTTTCTTTCTTTCTGTCATCCAACAATTATTCCATCAGTTTGTCTGTGTCTGTCTATCTATTTATCTATATATTTATCTATATATGTATGTATGTATGTATCTATCTATCTATCTATCTATCTATCTATCTATCTATCTATCTATCTATCTATCTATCTATCTATCTATCTATCTATCTATCTATCTATCTATCTATCTGTCCTTCCTCTGTCTTTCTGTCTGTCCTTTCATTCAACTATTAATCTATTTGCGGGTCGGTCGGTCGGTCTGTCTGTTTGTCTGTCTGTCTATCTATCTGTCCGTCCTCTGTCTTTCTGTCTGTCTGTCTGTCCTTTCATTCAACTATTAATCCATCCGCGGGTCGGTCGGTCTGTCTGTCTGTCTATCTATCTGTCCGTCCTCTGTCTTTCTGTCTGTCTGTTCTTTCATTCAACTATTAATCCATCCGCAGGTCTATCTATCTATCTATCTATCTATCTATCTATCTATCTATCTATCTATCTATCTATCTATCTATCTATCTATCTATCTATCTATCTATCTATCTATCTATCTGTCTGTCTGTCTGTCTGTCTGTCTGTCTGTCTGTCTGTCTGTCTGTCTGTCTATTGTGATGGACATTTTGAATGAACTTCATGATGGTGAGCAACAGGTTTTGTAAAATGCAGAGAGAAGCAGTTTGGTATGGTCAAGGCCAAAGCCTGACACACTGCAGCACTCCTACTCAGCAGTTAGAAAACCACAACAAGATCTTTTTTTCCCACCAGAAATGTATCTTTCTTGGAGTCTGGCACAAATTTGAGTGTACGTGCACTCATGGGTATAAAACTGTCTGTAAATCTGTCTGTCTGTCCTTTCATCCATTTATTAATCCATCCAAGGGTCTGTCTGTCCGTCCATCCGTCCATCTATAAGCCCGCCCGCCCGCCTGTCCGTCCGTCCATCCATCACTTTGTTAATCCTCTATCCATCTATATCCACATCTTTCCCGTCCATCCTTTTGTCCTTCTAGTCCTTCATCTGTCAAAAGAAAACCAGCCAGAACATCCTAGCAAAAAATTCAACAAAATTCTAACAAAAATCTCCCATGTTAAATTTCTACAGCTGAATTAATCTTCATGTCAAGAATTTAGTCCACCGACATAGCCCTGGCAAGCTGTGAAACACACGTTTCTGTTTAAAATTCCATGTTACGTAGGTTCAAAAAAGAAACTTCGAAAGCGCACTTATAAAAGAAAAGAGCAGCCAAGCTCATCTTTTTACTCTTGCTTGGCCGACTGTAAGATCTGAGGCGGCCGGACATACCTTTCAGCCTGCCAGTTTAATTGAAAACAGCAGGGTCTAGTTCTGTTAGTTCAGAACATTCTGCCATACCGATGACATTATAGCATACCATAGTATTAATTTAGCGGCATCTAATTGTGTGTGACTTTATGGAATTGCACATGTTTGCATATCCTACTTGCATAAATATCAGGACCGCAAACTGTGTGCCTAAAAATAAACCTTTTGTTCTCTCAGTGCTGTGGGGTGCGTTTTTGATGTAGTACTTAAGGGCTTTGTAGAAACAGCTTGTCTCCATCTATTAGGTGAAATGCACGTGGTATTAACATGTTTTCTAAAATTTTTTATTTAATAACGTTAAATATTCACACTACACCCAAAAGTGCCATGGTTACATTCAGGCCTCCTCCTTGGCTTTGCATTTAGACAAACAAGGGAGTGGTTATAGGCCTTATGGTTTGTGGTGACACTGAGGTTTATTCCCAGTACAGACTAAACTCAACTCAACGTTAAATTGCATCATGTGATTTCCTTCAGCTTTTAAGAGTTTTGAGATACTTTTGAGGGTAAATTGTTCTTTTAAAACAATAAACAGTGGATTGGGAAACAATGGCAAAGAGCATGCATGGCTAAAGCTTTCATAAGCCTGAGTATCATGGATCAAAATGGCAAACAAACAGAGAAAACGGATCGAGTTTCACTGCTGGCAAAAGATTTCTCACTTTTTACGTAACAAACATCATGACATAACTGTTTTGAGCTCATGGATCATGACAAATAACTGAATAAGTTGTTCTCCCTGTTGTCCTTAAATGAGAGAGATCAATGGCGCACACATGAAGATTACTTTAATGAAAGAAAACTCAAATTAAATTAAGTGTTCTGAACTAAAAATAAACCAGAATTGAGGTGAGACACAACAGGAAAACCAGTTTCGTTTTATCACACTTCATTAGGTTTTGCCTAAAGATAGTTACAATACACATTTTTACAGTTTTTCTCAATTGCTTTGGCACATTTTTTTTAAAACAGACTTAAATGTCTCTAAAATGCGAGTGCAAATCTCAAAACTGTTCGCTGGAACTACAGAACTTTATTGCATGTCTGCAAAATGTAGTTACTCACCCAAAACATTTAATTCATGCATCAAAACCTAGTTATTGTGTCACTAATTTGGCCAAGGCCACCAAAACATAAAGTGTATTTGTCATAGTGTGAACCACGCGGCTCAAAATGATTGGTTGCTTTTTCACCATGACAGTTAGGCCCCGTTTACACTAGTGCGTTTTAGTTTGAAAACGCATAAGTTTTGCTACGGTTACGCCAACCGTCCACACTACGCCGGAGTTCTCGAGCGCCGAAAACGGAGCGTTTCGAAAACGCTGGAGAGGCCGTTTTCATTTTGAAACGCTGCTGCTCCGTCTCAGTGTGGATGATGGAAAACGGAGACATCTGAAAACGGAGGCGGGGCTGCAGACGTTCGCCTCTCTGATTGGGGCTTTTCCTGAATATTAAGTAGCCTAACACACAGTTCAGTCCTGAATCTTCTCCGTGTAAGTTCAGACTTCGCAAGTTTGATCAAGGCTGCAGTCTCTTCTTCTCAGTTTGATATGGAAAAGCAGACTATACCGAGGACACGGGTAAATCTTCAAAGGGAACAGTGTACTTTATAACTTCATTCACATCACCCTGGCTTCGTTGTTTCACTTTCTCAACAATAAAATGTAAACATGATTTAAGGAACTGCCTATTTTCATTTTAATATTAGCAACTTAGACAGCAGACATGTTGAGGCGCCGTGCTGCATGAGCGTCATCTTCACTGTGTGGATATTTATAACAAAACGGAGCCGATAACAACTGCCTCCTTTCAATTTCAGTGAAAATACGAAACATCCCCTCTCTTTTGCTGAGTATCAGTTTTAAGAATCGATAATGGCCATTTTAAAAGTATAACATACAATAAGTTTATACATTATAGGAAATAAAGGCAAGCGATAAGTCAATATACAGAATGTACGTGGTTACATTAATCATTAACTTATCTTTGCGCTCAGCCAAAACACGTTACCTGAGAACAAGTAATAGATTCCAATGCCCAAAGTCAGGGAATATGTCGTTAGATAAAGACAACAAGATAAATGAAATATCCCGTTTAATAAATATAGTGAGATTAGATCCAGCGGGAGATGCTTGATGAGAAGTCCGACTAGCAGAGCTCTCATCTGGGTACATGGGCTGCAGCGCTTGCCCGAGAGCGTCTGTGTGGTCACGTGATGTGCGTTTTCAGCGTTTTGGTGTGGACGGAGAGCAGTTCAGAAACGCTGGGTAAAACGCGAGTGTGGACGCGGATCGTTTTCATTCTAAAACGCCGTTTTAAAACTAAAACGTATTAGTGTAAACGGGGCCTTAAGGTTCACAAAATCTGATATTTGTTGAGAAGGGTGAATAGTACATGGAAAACAAATAAATTAACATTTGTGTTTATACAGTACATTATTTACGAATGTATTACATGCAATCTTGCTTGTCCAATTACTGTATTGTATATTTCATATTTCTTATGCTACCACAAAGCCCCCCCCCCCAAAATATATATATATACATACACACACACATATATATATATATATATATATATATATATATATATATATATATATACAGTTGAATTTTACTGACGCGTTTCTAAAAATAGTTAGCAGAGAGAGAAAACAGACAATGCCTACACTGTTTATTATTCTTATTTTGCAAAAGCACACACATTTGTTGTCATTGTAAGTGTACACAAAAAAATAGACACCTAACAGATTTAATTGATGTATTGATCTTATCTCTACGATCAAAACTGAAAGTGTAATTTAAGTCCTTTTCAGCGTTCTTACTTCGTAAACACTACTGACTACGTTTACATGGACATCTGTAATCTAGTTATTTGCCTTAATAGACAATAACACAATAAAGGTGTTTACGTGAAGTGCTTTCATGTAAGAGTTTTATATAATTTAGGGTGACTAACTGCAGTTCGAAAGTTTAACCTTCACTCATGAACATTTCATTCATGCCACCATGACAAACTGGGGTATTAGAGGCAAATAAGAAGTAAGGACTGGTGAGAGTGTTATGGAATTTTATAACGCATGCTAAATGGAAAGAAAAAACTTCAGCAATTGTGTGTGTGTGTGGTCCTTTACTGCCAGCCGAGTGTGTGGATCTTGGCGGAAAATATGGCGAAAAGTCCTACATAACGGTAATAGTTTGATTGCGGTGTTTACTTCAATAATGCCTTTAATATATGCATACTCCACATGTCTTAATTCCATTCCTGTTTAGTTCAGTTAAGGTAATCAAAAATCGCTATTTCAAGCTTGTGTAGGCCTACAGTTCAAAATTCATGATTAACTGAATAGTTTGTAAACATAAGCACATCTTATTGAACATCATTTATTTTCATCACCAATTATCATAGTAGAACAGTTTCTCAAGCAGTTTGTGATGCATGTTCAAAAAGGGAGATGAGCCCCTGATCTAATGCGCCACCTGGCTTGAGAAACCCTTTCTCAAAGACTTACTTTTAGTCATTATTTGGGTAGCACACATATTCTAAATGTCCTCGGCAGAATTCATATGAGCCATTTCAATCTAGATTAACTAGCTTAATTCCAAGACTAAGTAAGATTACAGTGAGATTAATCTAGTTTTAAAAAAATATTCTATGCCCACATATAAAGTATATATATATATATATATATATATATATATATATATATATATATATATATATATGTGTGTGTGTGTGTGTGTGTGTGTGTGTGTGTGTGTGTGTGTGTGTGTGCATTTACCAATTAAGACATTACAAACAATGTCAATATCAGATATTTATGGTATATATGTGTGTACACAATTGTTTGATAATTGAATTAACTGTTTTGTGTGTGATGGCTTACATGTTGAAAATGATCAAAAAGTTGTGAAGAGTTTGACAGTTTAGTTGAGAATCGACTATTTAGTTTTGTTCAACACGATATATATTAAATTATGTCCAAACTACAAACAACTGTACTTACTGTTTGCACACACATGCCGAAGCAGTTGCAATTTGCTTAAATCAATAAGAAATGCCACTATTAAGTGATAAGTTAACTGTTCCGAGATCTAAACTTACAGTTTTGAAAAGATTTTCCTCGAGAATTGAGCCAAAGCATCTGAGAAAAACGGTAAAGGCCACTTTCTCAAACAACAACAAAAGGTTTAAACATAAAAATAATTTATCTATAATAACTGATGTGTGGAATTTGTATGTTCTCCTTGTTTTGGCGTGGGTTTCCTCCGAGTGCTCCCGTTTTCCCCACAGCCCAAAGACGTGCTATAGGTGAATTGAATAAAATAAATAGGCCGCAGTGTATAAGTGTTTGAGAGAGCGTATAGGTGTTTCCAAGTACTGGGTTGTGGCTGGAAGGGCATCTACAGTGTAAAATATATGCTGAATAAGTTGGCGGTTCATTCCACTGTGGAACCCCTGATGAATAAAGGACTAAGCTGAAGGAAAAGGAATGAATGAATAATTAATTGTAAAGAATGTTCAACCTGATCACCAATGCTGAGATATGTGTTTAATTCAATCGTTCTGTTTTCTTTGGCTAAGACCCTGCTTTTTCAGGGGTCGCCACAGCAGAATGAACCGCAATTGTTATGCTTTAAATTTGTGAGTTTAATTAAATAATGGTTATGATAATGTAAGCTAGGTTTTCTTTATTTTCTCTTTTACCCTATGCTTACACCTACAGTGCCTTTTGTTAAATCAAGTTGATTTCAAAAGAGTTTAAATATAGTGCAGCTCCATGTCTATCTAGATCTAGCTAGCTTTTTTATTGACATAACGTTAGTATGGACGGCTACCTTGTCTTCGTTTGGTTTTCGTCCCTCTAATTTTTTGCGGTTGTTGTCGTACAGTAGCTGGAGATTCTCCGGGATTTATTTTTAGTGTGTTCCCCTGAAAAAAACAACAACAAAAAGACATAGTGATGAACGACAAAAACAAAGTATTCATCGAAGCTAATGTTTCTCCTTGATATACTAACTTATTAAACCATTACGTAACACTGAAGTGACTTACACTTTTATAAAGCCATAAAACATCGTGAAAACGTCATGCTGTGCTATGACTGTTTCAGCAAAATTAAATAGCCTATCAGTAGAAACTGACCAAATGGCTTCATAGGAATTTCTGAAGTAAACCTTTCAACACTCACATTTATAAAACACGCGAGCCATCTAGCGGCTGGCTTTAAGAAGTGCAACTCATTCTGCTCAAGAAATTCATTACAATTTTATTAAAGGATGGGAGGATAACCTGACCGGTGAATTGCTTAGTTTAAGTAAGTTTTAAGAGTACGCTATGTATTTTTTAACTAATATGTAATTTTTTTTTAAACTTCTTGTATTTTCAACGTGTTTGTGGCTCTAGGTAAAGACCAGGACGGTCACGTGATATGTGTTACTTTTCTCAGTGCTGATTATGATGGTCCGACCACAGTTATGAACTAAATCATTCTGTTGAGATTGTTGGGACGCATTTGACTGACAGTCCTAAAAAATTAAAGACAGAAGTAAAATGTTTTCATTGTATATAGGATTTTACTTCTCTAATATATATATTATTAGCGGATGCGGTGGCGCAGTAGGTAGTGCTTTCACCTCACAGCAAGAAGGTCGCTGGTTCGAGCCTCGGCTGAGTCTGGCATTTCTGCGTGGAGTTTGCAAGTTCTCCCACGTTCGCGTGGATTTCCTTCGGGTGTTCCTGTTTCAGTCCAAAGACATGCGGTATAGGTGAATTGGGTAAGCTAGTGTTTGTGTGTGTATGTCCCAGTGATGGGTTACATCTGGAAGGACATCCGCTGCGTAAAAATGTGCGGGATAAATTCAATTCAATTCAATTCAGCTTTATTTGTATAGCGCTTTTACAATGTAGATTGTGTCAAAGCAGCTTCACATAAATGGTCATAGTAACTGGAACAGTGTGGTTCAGGTTTTAGTGTTTAAGTTCAGTTCAGTTCAGTTCAGTTTAGCTGGCGGTTGATTCTGCTGTGGCGAGCCCGCATTAATAAAGGGACTGAGCCGAAAAGAAAATGAAGGAATGAATAAAGGAATATATATTAGTTAATAGTTAACACATAACGTAGGCTACTACCTTTTTAGCATTTCAATTTGCAAATAATAGCTGAACAATAATGTCTATAGTAATATACCTATACATACATTTGTCAATTTACCTATTTGAATTCTCATATCTTTATTATCTTTGTTTTTACCCATCACAGTTATTCGGTTGCACGGTGAAAGCTTCTCTCTCTCTGTGTACTTTTTTATATCCCGGTGGGGACTTAAATCTGCACACAGACTCATGAGAACTTTTGTCACCGTGGGGACCAAAATTCAGGTCCCTAAGGGTAAACATGCTTATAAATCACACAGAATAAAGTATTTTGAAATCCAGATTGTATCCTGTGAGGGTTTGTCACTAGGGGGATAGAGTGTAATCCCAAAAAGTTAAAGTAACTCAAACCCTTTGTTTGAGGAAACCGGTTGCAACAAACCATTTACAAAACGAATCCTAATAAATACTGTAAACTAAATCTATTTGTGTAAATAAGCAATTTGAGCACAGTAAAACCCAATAAATAAAGATAACTTAAACCAACTGAGTACTGTAAAACACAATAAGTTAAGGCAACTCAAACTGTTTGAGGAAAGCGATTGCTACAAACCATTTGAGTTAAAATACTAATATACGAGTACTGTCACCTTACTCCATTTAAGCTGAAGTAATGAGTTATTTAATTAACTCACTGACTTTAACACTGGGCGAAGCAGTGGCGCAGTAAGTAGTGCCACCTCACAGCAAGAAGGTCAAGCCTTGGCTCAGTTGGCGTTTGGAGTGTGTGGAGTTTGCATGTTCTCCCTGCATTTGCGTGGGTTTCCTCCGGGTGCTCCGGTTTCCCCCACAGTCCAAAGACATGTGGTACAGGTGAATTGGGTAAGCTAAATTGTCCGTAGTGTATGTGTGTGTGTGAATGAGTGGGTGGATGTTTCCCAGAGAAGGGTTGCAACTGGAAGGGCATCCGCTGCGTAAAAACTTGCTGGATAAGTTGGCGGTTCATTCCGCTGTGGTGACCCCAGATTAATAAAGGGACTAAGCAGACAAGAAAATGAATGAATGACCTTCAACACTGAGTTTAAAACTCTTTTCAAATGAATTAACTTTCAGTAAATTTTGAGTTCACTATACACTCATTTCACTTGATAAAGTTGACTGTTGGGTTTTACAGTGTACAGTTTGCATAGCTTGAGTGTGTGTTTACTGCATCAGACTGACTAGAAATTGTCATGGTATTTACCTAATCTTGTTACTTTGTTGCTTTTACTACTTTTGTTGTTCTTATTTGTCACCTCTGGAAAAAATAAGTGTCTGCAAAATGATTAAATGTACAATTTCATTACTGTGAAATATGTTATGTGTATGTCTCTCCACTTCATTCATTCATTCATTAATTCTTTTTCTTTTTGGCTTAGTCCCTTTATTATTCTGGGGTGGCCAATCTGAACCGCCAACTTGTTCAGCATATGTTTTATGCAGCGGATGTCTTTCCAGCTGCAACCCATCACTGGGAAACACCCACACAATTCCATTCACACACATACAGGCATCAAGTGACTTTCAAAAATATTAAATAAATAAATAAATAAAACTTGAACATACACTACATCAGTTTGATAAGAACTGCTGACAATGTCAAAAGCTATCTTTAGATAAGTGTAATTAAATGTTTTGTCTACTTCACATCTCATTTGTTTACATTGAGATGGTGTGATTGATGCCCCTATGCCGCAGTCGACCACCAGAGGGAGATTGAAAAGTTTTCCCCTCACTTTTCTTGCAGGCATGCAAGTGAGGCACCAGTTTGAGCCTTTATATGCCCCCCTGGAGAAAGATGTGCCCCCTGGAGAAAGACCTGCCCCAAGCAGCCAATACAAAATGTGGTTACATAACAAGTAATTTCCTTTTCATATGAAAGAATGCCAGTTTATTAGTTTGCTATATAATATAGAGCATAGAACTTCATCTTATTCTCTATAGCTATGCACAGCATGCATGTAACTCGAGTGAAAACAATTCCACAATTCAAGTTTTTGTATAAACCTAATATAATTTATTGGAAAGTTTTGTAAGTGTAAATATACTAAACGTAAACCGAACACTGTATTTTGTGAATGAGAATTGGATCCGTACTTGAATGATCAATCTTTTTTGTGCTCCTAAAAATAAATAAAGGCTTTAAGCACTTAATTATACAAATAAAGCAAGTTCCTTTGCAGCAAAAGTCAATGAGACACAAAGAGGCATGTGACACGAATTAGCCACTTTATATAATTGTTTTTCATATTAATTAAGGCCTAAATCTAAACTGAAATTCGATTAGCATAGCTTAGGTTAATATTATGGTGAACTACCTGTGCACTTGACTTTAAGTGACTTACACTTTTCTTCGAAAAGTAGCATCTTATGTCCACGTTTTACACAGTGAAGTAGGACTGGAAAATGTTCTTGTTTGGTGCTTCTCACATCCAAACATAACTACAGCTGTCAGTCACTTGACAGCAGAAACAGATCCAGTCAATCACACTTTCCTTAGGGGAGGGAGGACCCAATAAGGGAACATACTTTTACCTTTTTTTCACATCCAGGTTACTAGGGTTGATGGAGCACTAATTTATATTGAAGGTGATTCAATTGGTGAGGACATTTTAATAATTGGAGGATATTGGTGGGGACACGTCCCCTCAGCCATGCCAATTCTACACCCTTGACTTGAATATTATTGCAGACTCTCATAACAATAAGGCAATTAAGACTTCTAATACATTTATTTGATTTCTTTATTTATAATTTTTAAACAGAAAAAGATTAAGAGATAATCGGGCCTGACTCAGCACTGAAAAAATATTCAAAGATGATTCCCTGGATTTACTCATTTTTTTGCATTAAGTGGTTGCAAACAATTTATTTAGTCTGCATTTAAACAAGCAAATTAAGTTGAACATTAGTAAATTGAATTTGTTTATTTAAATTCAACACATATAAATTGTTCGCAACAGTTTTGTAGACATCAATTTTTTCAGTCAATGCTGTTTTTAATATTCTGCATTATTTGCCTTATTTTTTGTGTGTCCTTTATTTGTTTATCTTTATTTTATTGTCTTTTTTCTTTCTCACTGTCTTTCTTTTTGCCATACCACTGTAATTCTTCTTTAAAATTAGTCATTCCCTTTTAGTGCAAAAAGTAATATTTGCATTGTTTGTATTATACTTATTCTTCTGTATTTTCATTGTAATTACCTGTTATTGCAATAAAAAACAAACATGTAACTCGAGTGTAAAACGTGCTTAAATGTCACGTGTACATTGACAAAACATATGTAATAATAACTATGTAAATAATGCAAATGTAATAAATAAATAAATGAATTCACCAGCTCTGAAACAAGCTGAGTTTCTTCTCTATTTTTCTTCTAAAGCCCACTGCATAGAAATTAATTAATTGATATACATTCTACTTGGCAAACACTGTATACACAGTACATGCTTTGTACTCCTCAGTTTAGATGCTATCAATATGCTAATATCCTATAGGCCACTCATTTAAAACGTCACAATTGTAATTATGAACATTTTTTAATATCGCTCCTCAAAACTTCCAGACCTGTTATTGGATTAGACTACTAAAATTACAGTGTCACTTCTCACCATATACTTGAGCAAATCACAGCTTCGCTAGACAAAACCTTCATCCAATCAGCGCGATCTTCCCCCCCGAAGCCCCGCCTCCCTGACAGTATTAATTAGTTTGGGCTTTGCATTCCGAGGACACTGTGGAGACTGAACTCAGCGACTGTACGAGCAGGACCACTGTGTGTTTCATCATCTCTCAACATGGTCGATGCATTTTGTGCCACTTGGAAACTGGTTGACAGCCAGAACTTCGACGAGTACATGAAGTCACTGGGTAAGAAAATTAATATACATTTACTTGAATATCTTTGCATGTGTAAGGTGCAGTAGTGTGTGTCTATTAAGTGATGGTATATGCAGTTAATAACGTTGCATTAATAATAATAGCATTGTTGCATTTTCGGATGGGTTCTTCCACAGGTGTTGGTTTTGCTACCAGGCAAGTAGGCAATGTTACCAAACCCACAATTGTGATCAGTCATGAGGGCGATAAAGTTGTGATAAAGACGCTGAGCACCTTTAAAAACACCGAAATTTCCTTCAAACTGGGAGAGGAGTTTGATGAAACCACAGCAGACGATAGACATGTGAAGGTTTGTGCCTTTTCATTCATTCATAACTCACTAGAGTTATTTTGGAAGTTGTTTCTTTGTTTTTAACCCTCTATTAATATTATTATATAATCTGTATTTATGCCTAATGAATGATACAATAAAATTAAAATATATATTTTTGTCTCATTTCAGTCTACTGTATCCTTGGAAGGAGACAATCTTGTCCAAGTTCAGAGGTGGGACGGCAAGGAGACAAAGTTTGTCAGAGAAATCAAGGATGGTAAAATGGTTATGGTAAGCAGCTTTATTAATATGAATCACTATATTGCTTATACATTACTTACGGATCCAGTGGTTCTTGGGATTAAAAACATTTTAGGATTTTTTTTGTCTATATTACCAACAAAATACAAGAATTAAGGCAAATAGTGCCTTAAGGTTTGAGAAAAGTTGTTAAAAAGTCATTTTAGGCTACAAATCTAATATATGGCATTATATGCAAATTACATATATGACATACAATTTCATATTTGAACTTCACATGTATGAAATATCTCATATAAGCAACATGTTTTTCAAAATATTGCAAAAATTGCCTTTTATTCATTCATTTAATTATTCATTCATGTATATATTTTCACCATTGAAATTAAACATTTTTACAAAATGTTCAAACATATTAGTTTTAATTTTATTTATGTGTGTCATATATAAAATTTAAACTTTTTTATGTATTTCATATATGAAGTTAAAGCTTTCATATATATAAAATTTAGCCTTTTTATGCGTTTCATATATAAAAATAAAACATTCATTCATATATATATATATATATTGTTCATTTATTCATACAATTCATTATTCATTCATTCATTTATTTTCTTGTCGGCTTAGTCCCTTTATTAATCCGGGGTCACCACAGCGGAATGAACCGCCAACTTATCCAGCAAGTTTTTACGCAGCGGATGCCCTTCCAGCCGCAACCCATCTCTGGGAACAATTCATCATATATTCATGTATATTGTTTATCATTCATATATATATATATATTTTAGCCATTGAAATTACAAATTTTTTCATATATGTTCAAATATATCAGCTTTAATTTTGTTTCATATATTAAATTGAAGCATTAATTTATATAAAGTATATATATATATATATATATATATATATATATATATATATATATATATATATATATATATATATATATATATATATATGACTCCATTATTCATATATTCATTATTTTAATCTGTATATACATTGTTCATAATTTATATATTCATTAATTTACAAAGATTTTTTTCCATCATTGAAATTACACAATTTTACATATATGTTCAAATATATTTCATATTTATATTAATTATATTAACATATATGTGCATATTTATAAATCTAATGGTTAAAAAGAATATAAAAGTGGCCATTTTTGCAATATTTTAAAATGTACGTTGTACATATGACATTTTATATATATTTAAAATCCAAATATGACCTTAAATGTCATGTCATTTGAATATATTTCCATCCATCAGATTTCTATGTGGGGTCCCTCCCAAAATCCTGATGGGACTGATTAATGTAGCAACTGATTATCAGTGTGGTGAATATGTGATGTTCTTCAATGTCTCCTTTTCTGTTTGCAGACCTTGACCTTTGAGGGAGTGCAGGCCGTGCGCACATACGAGAAGGCATAATGTCCAGAGCGCAGGACGTTTCAGTATTACCCTGGCAACTTGACGATATTACAAGGGAATTTTTATTACACTGTATTGTCATCTGGGAGTTTTCCCCTTTTTTTGTAAGACCTTTTATATAAAACGCACATTGTGAGTTGTTTTAAATGATGCAGAATGTCAATGATGGTGGTGGGGGAGTGTATTATTGAGGCCTGCCTTTGTGTCAAATTGAAAGAAATACACATTTGATCTAAAAAAAAAAAAAGTTCCTGTTTCTTGTTTTTTTTTTTTTTTTTTGCAAATGTTTAAAAAAATCAAAGAATAAAAATGATTAGAAACACATTAAAATGTGTTAAAACGGGTTATAAAAAGAATGAAAAAGAAAAGAAAGACAAAATAGTGTGATCTGTCGGACATAGCTCAGTGCTCATTCAGTAAAGGCAGAGCTAAACAGATGTGTTTTCAGTCTTGATTTCAATGTGTCTAATGCTGGAGCACATCTGATCATTTCTGACAGCTGATTCCAGCAGTGGGGAGCGTAGTAGTCAAGTATCTTAAAGATTTCAAAGATCTGAGTGATCTGTTAGGTTTGTATTCAGTGAGCATATCTGTAATGTATTGAGGTCCTACAGGCTATTTAGTGTTTTACAGACAAGTAATAATCTATTCTGAATGTAACTGGGAGTCAGTGTAAAGACCTGAGGATGTGCTCTGATTTTACGTTTCTGGTCAGAATCCTGGCAGCAGCATACTGGATGAGCTGCAACTGTCTGACTGTCTTTTTAGGATGACCAGTGAGAAGTCCGTTACAGTAATCCACCCTGCTGCTGATAAAGGCATAAACAAGTTTCTCTAAGTCCTTACTGGAAACAATTTAACATCTAATTCTTGCAATGTTTTTGAGATGATAGTATGCTGATATACCTACTGCTTTGACATGACTACTGAAACTTATATCTGACTCCAGAGTCACACCAAAATTCTTAATGTAGATTTATGTAAAAATAAAACAACATACTAGAGCTCATTAAAATATATAAAATAATAATTGATAATAAACGTTTTAATGATCAATGGGTAAAACCTAATGGTTAACGGAATATTAATGAAAAACTACAACTTTAAATGACGATAAGAATTTTAAACAGATTCTTTAAATAACAAAATTATTCTTGTATATATTTTTCAGTATTCAAACTATTGTTGTTTTGACAAACTATTGGGTGTCTTCATTGCATGGTATAGCCATTAATTTTGCTGACATATAATTACAATCAAATAGAGCATACTTTACAATAACATAATATTCAAAATAAACAAACTTTTTTGCTTCTGTAACAAAGTAAACAACACAAAAATTTATTTTATACAAATATTAATAATAACCACAATAACAATAAAAAATTGTAAGGAATCTAATTTGAGACTTTATTGGTCTCTTATATAGAGTTGAAGTCAGAATAATTAGCCCTCCTGGTAATTGCTTTCCCCAATTTTTGTTTAACGGAGAGAATTTTTTTTTCAACACATTTCTAAACATAATAGTTTTAAGAACTCATTTCTAATAACTGATTTATTTTATCTTTGTCATGATGACAGTACATAATATTTGACTAGATATTTTTCAAGACACTTCTATACAGCTTAAAGTGATATTTAAAGGCTTAACTACGTTAACTAGGCAGGATAGGGTAATTAGGCTAATAGGGTAATAAGTTATTGTATAACAATGGTGTGTTCTGTTGACTATTTAAAAAATATATAGCTTAAAGGGGCTAATAATTTTGACCTTAAAAAGGCTTTAAAAAAATTAAATCGGCTTTAATTCTAGCCAAAATAAAACAAATAAAACTTTCTCCAGGAGAAAAAATATTATCAGACACACTTAAAAAATTTCTTGCTCTCTTAAACATCATTTAGGAAATATTTTTTAAAAAAATTAAAAGGGGGATTGTAATTCTGACTTAAACTGTATATTACAACAGCAATATAAAATATTAATAATAATAATTTGGTGTCATTTCTGAGTTCCTTTTCGTTGAATATTTTTGATGAATGAAAAAATTATATTTTTATATATTTCTCAGAGAATTTACACTGAAAAACACGATTGGTTGAAAAAGTAAGTAAACCCATTGCCTTCAAATTATTGACTATAAGCCATATGCATAAATAAAAAATTAAGTGAACTTTATACTGCTAAGTTACAACAGAAATACATTTAAGTAAAATCAACTTGTCATTTTTAAGGCAATGGGTTACACACATTAAGTAATTGCTTTTTTAACGATGTAGGTAATAAATATTGGTGCATTTGAACTAAAAAGATTTATTAAATGGATATATTTATATTATATATATGCATTTTGTTGCATTGTACTTGTACATGTGTAATGACAATAAAGTTGAATCTAATTCAATCTTATCTAAAAAACATTATTTTTATTACCAAACATTTTTAGAAATATAAAGATCTTATATTTAAAGTCATACGAAATCTATTAAAAAAATTTATACAAACTATAAAATTCCAACTAAATTAGATTTTTTTTTCTCTTGACTTTCGCTCTGTTTATTTAAACAATTTTTTTTTGAATATTTTCCCCTGACATATCAACTTGGCCTGCTAACTTTTGGACCGTTATTGTAAGTTATTTTGTTCGATTAGCTTCAGATTTGGCTGCAGTACTGGCTAATCTAATATACTGTATGCACAAATAAAATATTTTAAAGCTTCTTATAAAAAATGTTAATGTAAATGAGAGATTTGTGAGAGGTGCCCAAACCATTTATTTGCATCATCCATCATTGTCAGTTTAACATGTAATTTACTGAACGTCTTAGGCATAAAACGTCAATAATATTTATTGGCACGTAATCTAGTTTCATTGCACATAATCTAGTCCGATTACGGATTGCACTCTTAAGCACTTGGATGATGATCATCAGGTATTAATGCCCAGCCAATTTTTGTGCTTCGGATGCTAATTAGATTTCGTCTTTGAGAGTCGACGCTGTGGCGCTTTTAATCCACTGAGCGGATGGCTGACACTCCACTCATATCTAACCCAAGATTATTCAACTATTTGACCATGCAAGCAATTTGAAGCGCCCACTTCAGACTGGCTTGCATGAGAATAAGAAAAAAAGGCTGTCTGAAGCCCTGAAAGGCTGTTTGTTTTACTTCTGGAGCGGTTTGAACACAGGCTACTGACTTTTTAAAAGAGTCTTTAGTGCAGGCCAGAGGAGACTGCAATTGGACTCAAAAGAACAATCCTGTGTGTGTTTGATATGAAGGCGCTGGAAAGTGACCTATAGTAACCCCAACTGAAGCAGCCATGAGAGGACATCTTGTCACTGGGTCAAAGTTAATCCTGTAATCTGTGTTGTCTTTACGTAGGAGCATCATTCGATCAATTTGACCAACCATGTTCAGATGATTCATAGACTGTATATTGGGAGGTTAAAATACTTTATGCTACACAGATTATGGTATAAAATTAAGGCCAGACACTGCAGTTAGTTTTTTTATTGTACATTGAAAAATAAATTCATTGGATTTTTATTTATTTATTTATTTTTTTGTTAAGATAAATGGTTGCATGTGGCAACATTCGTGGTTTAAACAAAATAAATGTAGTAATGTTCAACTTCATTTGTTTAAATTCAGCCTATGTATATTTAGTTAATCCAATGAATAATTTTTTCAGTGTTCTGTGGGGTTTTTTAATTATTCACCTGTCAATTTTGAGAGTTTGGGCTTTCAATAAACTTATTTTTTTTTTATTCTATTTAAAAGAAAACATTCAAAATTGTTCTTTCAAGTTGTCACTTTTGTAAATTTATTAAACTGTCAGAAGTTTTTAACTACAATGCAAAAAAAAAAAAGCTTTTTTGGCTTTACACTCACTGTAAATTATTTTCTGACAAAAAAAGACAAAATTCTTTTGATGTTGCTTTAGCATATTTTAATAAGGTAATCAGGTTTCAACTATTTTTTTTAAGTTACACAAAGTTTAACTTAATATTTAAAAGTTAAGAGAACTTAAAAGTTGAGATGGATAAAAAAGACAATTTCATTAAACTAAAAATGTTAAGGCAAAAGCAAGTTTTTACAGAGCTGCTAACGATTTTTTTTGTACATGACAGTATTTAACTGTAATATGAACGGTATTGTACTGCAGAACAGTTATACAGTATGTTACAGTATTTTAAAGTTGCATTGTGAAAACGACTGTATATTTTACAGTAAAGAGATACAATAATGTAAATACATTAAGAGCAAGATTAAAATGGTGCTGTAATTTTGAGTGATTTACAGTAGATTATACAGGACATTGTTAACAGTGTAGGTTCACCTTAGGTCAAACAAAAAATATTTACTCTGTAAAGACATAATAAATAATGTACATGCATATGCTCATGCACAAACACCATAAACACAAAAACACACTAATTCTCCAAACATGAAAGTATGAGGAAAATATATTATTATAAATTTGATTGTAATTATTTATTATAAATAGGCATAGCAATAATATGAGAAAAAAATATATATATATATTTTATATATTTTATAATTGTGCTTTTTTTGGGACAACCTTATTGTTGTTTAATCCACTTAAATGTGTAAAAAAAAAAGTTAATTTAATTGATTTGTGTTGGGATAACATGAAGCAATTGTGTGAACCCGGTATTTTTACAGTGTCCATACACAAATGCATACATACATAAAATAATATTTAAATAAATAAATAATAGAAAAACTCATATTAACAAATTAATTATTACAATATACAGTAGAAACAATAAAAAAAGTTAAGCCTGTTTTCTCAAAATGAGTTTAAGTTTTATTTATAGGGTGTGAACATTTGTAATGTTGTTATATTTTCAATATTTGTTATTTGTTAATATATATTCTTAATGAATGTACATTCATCATATTCACTTTGCTAACTTTTGTTACTTTTACATTCTTTTAAATATGAGGAATGTCTTTGAATATTTACAAAGTGCTACCCTGCTGTTTTTGCTCAAAGGGTGTCAAAAGTAACAGGAATTCAGATCTGTAATTTAACGATTTTGCAAAAGGATTTATTTATACAATATATGCCTGCTTATATACAATATTTTATTCTCAAATCTGTTTTGTCTTAATGTAATTAATAAATTAAAGATATTAAGCAGAACAACCATTTTCAAAAGTGGTATTACTAATAAAATATGCTTATTTTTATAAGCACCAAATATTTGCAAGTTTATTTCCATTTACAAACATTAACAAAGACGAATTAATACTGTAATAAATGCATTGTTCTTTGCTTGTTCATGTTAATAAATACCTTAAATTAAGTAATACAAGCTTATTGTAAAGTGTTACCAATTCATTCATGCTTCTACTATTTTTTTTTTTGTCTTTGCATTCTATTTCCATTTGGAGGTACGTGCTAACTATAATTCGTTTTAATTTATTTATTTGACCTCTATTATTTGCCTGCAGTATTTTGCCTTAAAATGTAAACAGCAATGTGCATCTAATATATCCATACTTAAAGGGATAGTTCACCCAAAATGAAAATGCTGTCAATTGCATGTTTGAGTTTCTTACTTTTAACACACAAAAAAGATATTTAAAAGAATGCTGGTGTAACTGGCACCCATTGACTTCTATAGTAATTTTTTTCATGGATGTCAATGGGTGCCAGTTACCCCAGCATTTTCCAAATTATCTTCTTATGAATTCATTAAAAGAAAGAAACTCATAAAAGGTTTAAAACCACACGAGGGACAGTAAATAATGAAGTAGTTTTCATTCTTAAGTGAACTATCCCTTTAATTTTGGCATTTACAGCACAAAGCTGAAACCATCCAACTGAACTGTGACACATTTACACCCTAATCGAGTTTGACGATTACAGCAGATCTGGCTGCTATTTCCCAAATAATATTTCGCAAGATCCTGCGCTCCACATTTCGCAGTGACAGTTTAGTTTGACCCAGGACTGTCATGATGGCTTCACTAGAACAGCAGATTGTGAATGGACTGTTTCAGTCACAAAAGCGCTGTAATTGGAGTGGAAAGTAATCAGCCATTGTTCTTTGCACTCACGGCTGACCTAATAGCATGAGACTCATGAGCAACTCACTCTGGTTAATGAAACCAATGTTTAACCACACATCACCATACAGTTCTAGCCAAGACATACACACATTTATTTAAACTCTGCTGAGTAGAGAAATGGTTTTGGTTTTGATGTAAAAAGTAAATCCAAGCTGTAATATTTTATAAATTAAATTATGGCTTATCGTGCATAGTTTGGACAACTCTTTAATGTAACCTGTTCCTGATTGTTTGGTGGTATCTAACAGTTACAGATGACTATGGCTACGTCTGAAATTGCATCGAGTACAGTCAAAAAATTACTTGCTCAAGCTACTTATGTAAAATGAGTTGAAACAACACAATTCTTAAGTTTTAGGCCGATCAATTTCATTGTTTTAGGTTCAAATTAGCAAAACAGATCAAGTTAACTTAATCATTTTGTGTTGGCACAACATGAAGGAATTGTGTGGAACCCAGCATTTTTTTACAGTACTACATTTAATTTGAATTCACTACACGAAAAGTATGTTCTATATAGTATGAATGCGAGTAGTATGGGAGTAGAATGGAATTCAGATGGATAAAGTCTAGATGAGATACATCTGCACATACCTACATCCATATAGCATACAACTATAATTCATATTTTTACTGTGAGGGTTTAGGAAAATACAATTTAATGGGTAATTTAATAAATAATATGAATAATACTAATATACTCTACTAATAATACTAATACTAATAATACGTATAATTACTGTTTTTACATTACTGTGATGTTGGGTTTAGGGTTGGAGTAGACGTTATTAAAATACAATTAATATGTAATTTATTAAACGATATAATTAATGATATGATAAATAAATTCTTGTTATCCTCTGGCCGCAGCTGTATCCCTTCTGGCAACAACCATTCGGACACACTACATATACCATGGGCCCTATTATACACACGGCGCAATAAGGTGCAAGATGCGTTTGGTGCGATTTGTTGTTATTTTCAAACCAGCACAACCCTAATTTTCCAGCTTTGCACCACGTTGTTTAAACAGCAAATCCATTTGCGCCACTTTGTGGACACATGGGTGTTCCGGGCTAAAAAGGAAATAGCCTATTCATTCTAAGCATTTCAGCTTTTCCGTTCTGTTTAACATATATAAAAATAAATGTTTTGTATTTGACATGGTTCAATGCATTTAGTGCTGCATTTGCTGTATATTTTGGTTGACAGAGTGGCAAAGCAGATAAAAAGACATTAGTTTCCTAATTCAGGAACTGAGCAAGGCTTTCATTTCTTTTAAATCACCACAGGTGTTTCCAAAAGTGCCAAGACTGGCGTGTAAACTAATTTTGTCTACCAAATGACTGGGCGAGAGCAAAAAAAGCCAGAGGATATGGGGGGTCTATTCAAGGCCCAGTCTATGTCAAGTCTCTGTGGCCATTTGTCAGGAAGCATGAATGCCTGCCTTCATCTTCTCCCCTTTTTTCTCCCATAGGCCAACCACGGTTCAGCTTTAAGCTGATTTTGCCTCTTCTTTGTGGGCTGAGAGTAGTCCGTTCTTCCGTGGCCAATGGCCTATAAGTTTGGGAGTGACATCACTGCCAGATTATGCTCTTGCCAAGTGCCATGAAAGAAACTCTCCCCGTTGTTTCCCAATGAAAAGAAAGAGGCAAAGAGGCTCTGGGAAACCCTGACACTCCTGCCATGGGAACTGTTAACACAGAAGAGAAAATATTTCGCTTGACAATGCACAGATTGTAATCAGGCACCGTTCCAGCACTGGACCGCAGTTCGCTTGGGGACTGCTTTTAATTTTAGGGCAGTCTCGTTGCATAATGGCCAGCAATGTAAAGTGTGAGAGAGTGATTTAAATAGATGCATCTTAATTTGGTTTCAGTTTCAATTTTTCAGTAATGGGGGTGGATTATCTGTGTGTAAACTGAGCTTATGCATGGAAATCCTTTTATGACTATAAATCAACAGCCATCTGTAGAAGCCATATGTTGCAGTATTGATTTTCTTGTCATTATTGAATTAATGTCAACCATTCAAAATGACAGTCTAATGTTGCTAATGCTTTGAAAAAAGTAGTATTGAAACTAGCAATGCCCACTATAGAGTGAATAAGTAATATCTGCATAAATGATGTATATGACAATGCTAAATAAAACATCATACGTATACTGGTTACTGTCACTTTTGACCAATATGACGTGAATAAATGTGAAGGATAAAAAAAACATTCTGCTAAGCCAAAGCATGAGTTCATCATGGTTTCAATAAAAATACTGAGCTGTTTTTCAACACTAACAACAAAAATGTAACACTTATAACACTATTTTACGTTTTTACTAATCTCAATTAATTATACATATTGCACACTAACCCACATTCTAACCTTAACCATATTGTAAGTACATGCATTTAATTATTGCAAATAGTAGTTTAGTAGTAGTTATATTCGTGATATGCTGTAATTAAAAAAAACTGTTACATTGTAATAAGGACACACTGCATATTAGGACAAATCTGGACAAATCTGGGACAAATCTGCATATTATAAAACTTTCTGAAGGATCATGTGACACTAAATACTGATATTACGATGCTGAATTTAGCTCTGAATCACAGTAACAAATTACTTTTTAAAATGTCAAAATAAAAAAATAAATAGTTAATATGACAGTAATATTGCAGTTCTTTGCTGTATTTTACATCAACATTTATTTATGCAAATGCATGCAGGCTTGGTGAGCATGAGATACCTCTTTTAGAAACATTAAAAAACTACTATGCAATAAGAGAAATTTTAGTATTGGCTCAGTTGGGAATAGTCTCTGTTGGCTTGGAGATGTTTAAGATTTTTTTTTGGACGCTTGAATAGCAGTCTGGCAGAAACACTGAATAGCACAAAACAGTGTGTGCATACCAATGCAGTGAACACTAGCAACAATTGGCAGCTTTCTGTGAGACTGTCAGATTAAACAAAATGTATTTTTCTGAATCTTTCATCATTATGAATGAATCATCCTAGTGCATGTTTTGTGTGTGCATGTTTTGTGTGTGTGTGTGTGTGTGTGTGTATGTGTGTGTGTAAATTAACTATTTAAACATACTAAAATAATTTGACATTTACATTTATTTAAATTTGCGATGAGTCTCGATATTCTGAAATGTTTTTTTTCAAGTGGACATACTACTGAAATGTTGCTGATATAAAGCAATTGATAGTACGAAAGGTTTACATTTAAATTTGCTCTTACACAAAAATGACAAAATGAGGAGAAAGGTAACACAAATGCCTATTGCAGTAATGCCACCTACTGGACATAGTGGATGTTGACACAAAAGCCTGGGTTGTACTGAAATAATTCCTCAAAATGACCTGACCTAAAAAGGAAAGACAAATAAATGTTAGTAAAAACAATGTCAATCACATAAAAACTAAATAAGCAATTCTGTAAATGAAATGCAATTAAGTAATGCTGGTTTTGTTAATAAAAGAAAGCTCAAACAATTGTTTTGGAATATTGCAAACATTTATTATGGTCTTAAATCAGACATTCATCACAAATTAAGTTTGTATCTCAGCTCCAAAGGCATTTACAGCTGCATAAAATCTATTCGACCATATTGTTGATTCTCTTCAAAAATCTATATTATGCCTTGCCTTTATATTTCACAGAGAATGCACATATAAATACACATCAAGTTCATTGCCCTTAAAACATCTGACTGTAATACCATGCATAAGACCGAAAAAATGAACACATCACAAATTTGTTTTGAGAAATCATACAATTCCTATTACAAAAAGAAATGTCTGGTCTAGATACATTAAAATGATAAACTTCATGCAAACATGCAACACTTTTATCACTGAGAAACATTAAAGAGAACATTCACCCAAAAATATTTCATTTACTGTCATTTAATCACCCTCAGGCCATCCAAAAAAATGTACATTTTTAGCTAAAACTGTTAAACTTTCAGAGTCATCAAATGATATTCCACAGCTACTGTACCTGCACTTTGAGAGTCAAAAAGCACATTTTACAGGTAAAACTCAATGTATACCTACAGCTCTTGATGGTACATTAGGCTTTAGAAAGCACAAAAATCTGTGAAAGAAAATTAACATTATTTACAACAGGAGTGCCCAAACATAATGAAGGGCCAAAAACCAAACTTGATTGAGGCTGGTCGGCCGAAGGTAAATATGGGTGATTTCCTAATTTATTTAATAATGTTTAACAATGACTAGAAACATAGCCTTATATTAACTAATACTGTATTTTTTTTGACATTTTCTAATTAACTTATTACAGTAAAAACAAAACAATCTCATTTATAACAGAATTACATTAGATTTGCCTAGATTTGCTTGCCTTGATTAGTCCTTTATCCGTCGAGCGGCAGTATTTACATTTTAAAATAAAATATGAGTCATTTAATGAAAACATTTCATTTCAGATTGCTCTAAATTAAGAAAAAAAAGCAATTAAACAAAAAAAAAAAACAAAAAAAAAAGGTTACGTCAACCCTCTCTTATCATTCTCATTCACCTCTCAGATGGGATGGTGGGCCAAATCAAAGCTTACAATGGGCCAACTTTGGCATGCAAGCCCTACTTTGGGCATCTCTGATTTACAAAATTATACTACTGTTTGATACAAGTCATGTTGCAGTAGGTATTGCTGAAACTGTGGATTAAATATTGTAAATAATGTTAGTTTTCTTTCACAGAATGATCATTTTACTTTTATAAAAACTTCAATATATAAATTCTGTAGAAGCCACAGGTATTAATTTTGTTTTACCTGTATGTGTTTTTTTCACCATCAAAATGCCACTGACTTACATCTTAAGAAATACCAAGGCTAAAAAAAAAATCTTTAATGTTTTACAGAAGAAAAGTCACCTGCATCTTGGACAGTCTGAGGATGTAAAAGAATTAATTTTTACATACTATCCCATTAAAAGAACACTTACGCCGATTTCAAGGAACCGCTGAATAAAACAAGTTACTCACACAGTTTACATGGAAACACAACTAACAAGCTTGTAAGTTTACATGATTAAAGGTAACAACATGTTTTAAAAAGTCCAAAAGAGACTATTTCTATTTATGGATACATTTAAGTATTGCTATAATATACAGGAAAAAATAAATCTTTGTACAAACACAAATGTTTCCTTTCTGGAGTCGCGTGCTGAACTCCTGCAGAAAAGACAGAGGCAGTAAAAGTAATGTCTGTGTGGTGACCCACATTTGATCAGTCTCACTAGTTAGTACACACCATTAAACACTCACTAAATAATAAATCAAGTAATAGAGTGCTTGCCTAATGAGCCGATTACTTAAATAAGGTACTTAAGGTGTCAGTTAAGCCACTAGAGGCAGTGCAGATAAACACGCTCTGTGTCCAAACAACCCTACATCTGTATTATATAGTATACATTATGAGTACTATTAGGAGTACTACAGGTATGACTAAAATAAGCAGATAGAAAGTATAATGTAAAATGTACCTGGATGACTTCATGCTTTCTGTAAGATCCTGAAAAGGACTTTAACTATCCCATGATGCCACAGGAGAGAATTTTTGAATATCCAAGTGGAGCGACAAAACTTGTCACATGGCAGTGACATGAAAGATGATGTATTATATTCACTTCCACACGACATAGAACATATTATTTTAAATGGTCACAAAGAAAGTTTTCAGTCATATGTTGTATATAGTATTAAGTATGCGATTTCACAAGCACATACATTTATATATACACACCATACTGATTATTAATTTTCAGTATGAGTATATTTTACTATACAGACAAGCCATTTACAGGAAGTGGTTATATTTTATTAGGTAGGTCTATTCATGTATGAATGCAAAAACATCCATGTCTATTTGCATAAACTATTGCTGTTATGTGGAGTTTGCTGCTGTTATTTGTTTGCATTTTAAATATTGCATTTGGATGTTTTATTAATGATTGTCCTGGATAAAACATCTAAATTTGGTCTATTATTTGAATGCAAAATCCAGTGTGTTCATTTATACAGAGCTCTGAAAAAAAAAAACAGTTTTCTCTGAGGTATAGATTCAACAAATAGTTTGGTAGATTACAGAAATCAAAATACATGAAAAAAAATCCTTAAGTCATTAACTAAAAACCCATCTTTTCCATGAGCACCTGAGCCCTGATGAATGAAACCAAGACCCTCTTCTCTTCCCCTCATACAACAATTCAAAATTCTGATTTATTATCTCAGTTTTACTATGGTAATTCGAGTTTACTTGTTAAACTTCATTCGCTTTAAGTAAATGCTTTGATGTTCGCAGTATGATTCTAAACTGAGCCTTATAATAGCTTTTGTGTTAGTTTATCTTGTTTTTTTTTTTAGATTAGCTTGAGTGTTTTACCACCTGTGTAATTTTGAGTTTTGTAGTTTAATTAGTTTAGATCAGGTGTTTTGTGCACTGAAGATATCAGGTTTCATTTTCATTATTTATTTTTGTCGCCTAGTTTAGACAATAGACTTAAGGATTGTTTTGCTTTTTGTTTCGTTTTTTGATTTAGCTTACACTCATTGTTTTTGTAAAAAGAATATTGTAAATGTTTATTACTCTTTTTCGTTATTATTGTTACATCTTTTGTTTAACGATTGAGTAAAAAAAAGCTTAAAATTTTAAATTGAATCCTGCCTCATCCTTGATCTGTTGCACACATTACATTTATCTCACCTAAATGTTACAGCATGCCTTTCAAACATCATAAACTCGTAACTTGCCTTGGGTGAGTGGGCTTAAATCACCTATAGAAACATGTTCTCTTTTTCTCACTCTCTCAAAATAAAAAAATTCTATTATTTCTACTCAAGCGCTAAATTCTCTGAGCACTAACAAGTTGCTTTGTATAACTAGCACTTCTTGTGTGTATTGCCTCTTCTTGTTGAATTGCTGAATGCCTCCTCAATTGTAAGTCGCTTTGGACATCTGCAAAATGACTAAATGTGAATTGTAAAAAAAAGAATAAAAAAAGAATAAAAAATAAAATCTATACAGTCAGAGAAACTGTCTTTACAGTATATCTCAGTGCAGTTGTCACTTCAGTAAACTTAAACGGTATTACTTAGAAAAAGACATAAAATATCTGTGTATATATTTCTTGATCTACTATATCCTCTCTTTGAGTCAAAACTCAAACGTTAACAATCTCAAAACCTCATTTTGAGAGAAAACAACAACAGTGGAATGCTTTGAATTAGCACCCCAACAAAATGAGGTATTGTCCCTTGCATTTAAAAGTTAGCATAATCCTTGTATCTGAACTCCACTGGTGTGTTCAGAAAGATTGTTTCATGATGTCCTGTCAGTTCTGTCTGGACTAACTATACTCACATTCCTTCTTGGACGTATATATTAAGTATAAACAGATATTTATTATCAGACACATAAGGCGAATCCATGTTAAAAGACAGATAGACAGCCTTTAGATGATATTTTGTGTCAGCAAACTCTGTTCTTTAAAATGACAATTACCAGAAGGAAGTTTTCCAGTTTTAAAATCCAGGAATATCTTCTCTTATTTTATATTATATCTTACACCTTCATATTCTTCTTGATGTAATGCTGTAAGACCTACTGTGAACTTCCACATGCATCACAGCTGCAGGTTCTTCATCCATCAGAGCTCGGCCTTTACCGTGTTATTATTTACTCTGAGGTTTAGCTGAATTCACCAAAGCGGTGGAGAGAAAGGGAAGAACGGATACTGAGTGTCATCCTCATCCACAAAGAAACACTGGAAGTAGGGAATGTCCTCTGTTGAAGGAAAGACATCAGAGGATGCTTTAGAACTATTTAATGAAAAATAAATGACTGTGTTCTCCAGTTTCTGTAATAAAAACTCACCTTCCTCCACCTCTGGAATATCTTTGGTGATTTCAGGCTCTTCTCCTGCAGAAGAAATTGATGTGGAAAATATTAATCTAATAATTGTACTTGCAACCAGAATTTGGTAATATTAATGTTGTTTTTTTATGTGTGGAAAAAATCTATTATGCTTAAAATTATAATATCAATATGATTTAAAATAATATTTTTCAATTAGAATATAGTTTTTGTTACGTATTCATGTGATGCAAGTACTTTCCGAATTGATAATAAAATAATATTAACAACTATATTACATGTTTATTGAATATTTCCAGAATATATATGCCAGTCTGTTATAATGATTTCTGTGGGATGTGTGACAATGAAGGCAATGGTAATAATGCTGAAAATTATAAATAAATTATAATTAATAATTATATATAATTAATCTTAATTAATTTAAGCAATTATAGTTCAAAATATTCATATCATTAAACATTTTAATCAAATAATTAAAAGCAGCACTAATGAGCAAAAGACAATTTTCATAAACATTACAATTTATAATAAATAAAACACACACACACACACAACTATTACTTATACATTAGTTAGTTTATATTAAATTTCTATCTTACCTTTGACTTCCTTCTCAACAACAATTTCCTTCTCTATTGGCTCAACTACTGATTACAAAACATTTACAATATCAGGATACACAGAAGTGTAAATAAAATTCAAAAGTAAAGCAACAGAAAAGGAGCATACCTTTATCTTTGACCAACTCAGGTTCTAAAAACAAAAACAGAAAGTAAAAGCGTTTTTAATGTAGACGAAAAGGCTTTCAAATATGCTTCATGCATTCATTTTAACTGGGAATTTTTGCCATCTGCAGTCCCATTTGGATCAAGTGGGAATATTGTCAATATTCCCCTCTCAAGAAATATTTAATTCCAGTTGACATTTACAAATAGGTTTCAGCATGTACATAGCCATCTGCCTGTCCCATGATTAAACCATTAATAGTGAGGGGGAGAATATATGAAATATATTAAGAGTGTAAAAATACACAATTACTGCTGAAAAGCGAAATAGCATTGTTAAAGTCTGCATTAGTAAATATACCCTTCAAAAATCAGTTATAATACCTTTCTGTAAAGTTTCCTTTACTTCTTTGACCTTCTCAGGGATGATTCCTGTAATCAGAGGAAGATTTATATTCAAACAAACACTGATCCAACTACAACAACTTCAACTTGTATTCACTTTCCATCAATAAAACTGGGAGTAAGAGAATGTCGTGCGATGTGGTGATTTTTATGTAATTTATTTCTACAGAATAGACAAAATGTTAAATTTACCTTTCTTTTTAGGCTCCAGCGCAATCTTAACCTTTGGAGCCTCTTTGGCTTGGACAAAAAAGTGGACATAAATAAATAGTTACATAATTTGGTCAAACTTTACAAAGGAAGTTTTATTAGTTTTTACTAACATGAACTACTGTAAAAATGAACAATAATTGTACAGCATTGATTTCTCATAGTTCAACATTTACTGATGCATTATTAAAATATGAATTCTTGCATGTTAACATTAGGTAATGCACTGTGTGTTAACAAAAAGATAACAATTAGGGCTGTATTTTTGTTAAATATCACTAGCAAATAAGAATAAATACTGAGATGCATTGTTTATTCATAAAACAGCTAAATGAGCAAATAAAATATTTAAACTAATATAGACAATGTATCACAGCACTCACTTCTGTAAACAGTCAAATCACATTTATTTTTGTGTTTTACATCATCTAAACTGCTGAGACAGCGTTCAGACACACCTTTCTTTGCAGGCACTGGTTTCGTGATGTTTTTTAGAGATTCACGCTCTGTTTTAGGGGAAAAAAAACTAGTTAAGCTGATTGAAAGCTTCAGTTTAATCACAGGACAAAGACAGACATCATTTACACTTAAAATACAAAACTGGTGAAAAAACTAATTTTAAATATTGCTCCTACAAAACACATTTTCATTATTATCCCATTATTATTCTATTTTAAAAGTTATACATTTAGCTGGTTTACATCCAAAGTCAAAAAAATTAATTTCTCTCATAATGTAGACATAATAGTCTACATAGTTAAATAGTTAAAGTCGTTATAGCCTGATTCTGTAAGATGCTGTTCAAGCACGAGAGAAAAACGTTCTCCTAATTCAGTGTCATCAGATAAGATGCTGAAATACAGCAACAGTGTTTCTGACCTGCCAGCTGTTATACTCTGCTCGGGGAGCTCATTAAGGCACACAGACACATCACATGCAATACATCCCAGCATTATAGAGCAAACAATATTACTTGCGTGAAACTTAACAAGTATATAACGTTAAGCCATGCAATTCCCAAAAAATTAAAATAAAAGTATGTTACTGATACTCTGCTGGCTGAATTGCATGTTGATTTTAACTGGGAGCCATTTATGTTTCATTTAGTTTGTATTGTGTAATAATTACCATGGTATGTGTTTTTCTGTCATTTCTAAATGCCACTTTATTTGTGCCACTCTATTAATCAATTTATTAGTGGGACAGTATATGTGTGTCAAACATTTTGGTGAAATACATTTATTTGGGCTGGTTATATACAGGGTTTCTGCAGACTTCAAGTTAAATTTAAGACATTTTTAAGACCATTATGAATGAAATTTTTATTTAGTTAAAAATCACATTTTTTAAATAAAAAGTTAAGTTTTATTGAAATAATTGTTGGTGATTTTATGTCTGTTAACAGCCAGATTGAGCAGCTACAGTATACATGAACAAAGGAAAATTAAGACCTGTTTAAAAAACATTTAAGACCTACAACACAATATTTCAGTGGATTTAAGACATTTAAGACTTTTAAGACACTGTGAACACCCTGTATATATTTGGAAATAAAAAAAGAAATTGACTTTTGCGATGACGATACTCCATTTAAATGGCATAAGATGCCATCTGACGGTGACACAAAGATGTTGTTTTTAATTCCTATTAGATCGCATTCTCAAAATGATCAGTCCAGGAGGTGGCGCTGATCGACAGCAGTATTAATTCAAATATGTTAAAAACAAATAAAATAGATTAAAGCTGTTGTTTCAAAGCAGTCCAAATGTGACTGTTTATACACATCAATCTGTTGACCAGAAGTTCGGAGCATCCTCCTTCAGCATACAGCCAAAGCATAATGAGTAATTTTGCATCCTATGAAAAAGGTCAAAACTGTACATACATAATCTCTGAAAAAAGGAGAAATTATTGAATAAGTTTTAAATAATGGATGTCAATTACCTGTTTTAATATGTGCAGTCCTAGTAGCATTGATCAGAGCGTGGTCTATAACAGAAAAAAAACTATTTTCAGTCACTCCCAGGTAAGCATTGCAAAACAAATCAATCACAATTTCTGGAAAAAGTTATACAGCCTTCTTGGTAGTAGCTCAATATATTTAAAATTCAGAACTAGCTTGTGAAATTGACAAATATGAATACCTCTTTTTGCTTTTTCCTTGACTGCTGGTTTTACTTTCACACCAATAGTCTCTGGCTCTGTAAAGGATATTAGTAGCACGTGTTTTAAAAACAATAATTTACACTTTACATCATTATTATTATTATTATTATTATTATTATTATTATTATTATTATTATTATTATAAGTGAGTTTTTTTGTTTGCAACCTTTGATCGTTCTGTTGTCCATCCGTAAAAGTGTGATTTGATTCTGAGTGGACTCCAGATCGCTTTTCATTTCTCCAATGTCCTTCCTTAGCAAGTCCAGGAGAGACAGTTTTTGGTTGATGGAGTTTAGGAGCTCCAGGTCCAGACCAATAAGACCAACTTCATCTGTGTATTCACAAGGGTTTTGATATTGTTAGTGTGAAAATCTGTTGTCATTCAGACAGACCCTGCAGAAACCCTACAGCTGAAGTCAGAGTTATTAGCTCCCCTAAATTATTAGCCCCCATTTATTTTTTCCCCAATTTCTGTTTAAAAGAGAGATTTTTTCAACACATTTCTAAACATAATAGTTTTAATAACTCATTTCTAAAAACTGATTTATTTTATCTTTGCCATGATGACAGTAAATAATATTTGACTAGATATTTTTCAAGACGCTTCTATACAGCTTAAAGTGACATTTAAAGGCTTAACTAGGTTAATTAGGTTAACTAGACAGGTTAAATTAGGCAAGTTATTGTATAATGATGGTTTGTTCTGTAGACTATCGAAAAAATATAGCTTTAAGGGGCTAATAATTTTGACCTTAAAATGTTTTTTTTTAATTAAAAGCTGCTTTTATTCTAGCTGAAATAAAACAAATAAGACTTTTTCCAGAAGAAAAAATATTATCAGACATACTGTGAACATTTCTTTGCTCTGTTAAACATCATTTAGGAAAATTTAAAAAAAGGGAACAACATTTCAAAAAAAGGGGGGGATCAATAATTCTGACTACAACAAAAAAAGTTTTAAAAAGTACCATTTTATTTCATTAAACAATTTACTTTTGATTATTCACTTATAATTATTTTAATTTCAATTTATTACTAATAATAATGGTTTTAGTTTAATTAACTATAATAATCCTGACTCTCACCTTTTTTGGGTTCTGGTTTAAGTGCCTTTTCTTCGACAACTTCGGGCACTGAAAACAGTATTATTTATTGTTATAATCATATTTTACAACAAGAATATTTAAACAAATTGCAACAATGTGTACTGGATTATTTCATTGATATCAGTGCTGTACCTTTCTTTACAGGAGCAAGTTTGACTTTTTCTTTGATGACTTCTATTAAGGTGATATAAAAATGTTTAGAAAAACAATTGGTCATAATTCATGCTGTTAACAAACCATTAATTAAGACTATGGGCCCTATCATACACCCGGCGCAGTGTGGCGCAAGGCGTGACGCAGTAGTCTTTTGGTAGTTTCAGCTTGGCGCAAGAGTCGTTTTGAGGCGTTGCGCTACGCTGTTTAAATAGCAAATGCATTAGCGCTCATTTTTTCACCCATAGGCGTTCTGAGGCGGACCGCTGGCGCGTCGCTATTTTGAGAATCTTTAATAGAGTTTTCATTAGACCAAAACTAACCCGGTCAAAACTCCGGCGCAGAGTTGCGCCTCGCTTACGCACTGCTTAATACGCACAAGAGAGCAATAGGCAAATATCTTTACATATTAAAAAATTTAAATATTAAGGATATATATAGGATATAATAAGAATAGATATAGAATATAAATATAAAGGATTAAAATATTACAAAACATATTATTTTCTAGCCTACATAAATATGAAAAACCACTGCTTTTATGTCTTCTTCATCTCGGGAGGCTTTTTCAGTGCATTCATAACAATTTGCTTTTGTATAATGTTATTATTATTAGCAAAATTATTTATTATATCCATATTTATATTTGTTTTATTAAAAACAAGCTTAGATTTGCCCACCTGTCAGGTTTTAGACCATAAGGGGCACAGCATGTGTTTTAGGATATAACTCAGGTTTTTGAGCACATTTTGCTATTATTATTCATTTATTCGTTTGCTGGAAATTAGAACTGAATTTAGAAATAGTTTTGAAATGAATATTTGAGCTTAACAAACAAAAGTATTTATTTATAGACTAATTGATGTCTGTGCGTAAAGGTTTCCCTATCAAAGAGCGAAAGTGAAAGTGATCCATTATCTCTCATTCTCACGCAGTAGAAGCTCTGTTTAACAGTTTTCTGTTGCAATAGTTAACTGTTTGTTTGTAAAATGCTCATTTTTTCCACTTAGACTTACTTTGCGTCCTGTAAATAGCGAATGCACTCTTGGCGCGACGCAGCTGACTCTTAAAGGGAATGGGAGATGAGACTCTAATTGGTTTATTCTTGAAACACACCTATAACTCATTAAGAAAATAAACTCAACCCTTTTAGACCATGCGCCGAAGCGCAAGACAGATTTCCCGTCCTTAAATTAGCAAAAACGCGTCCTGACACGCCCTGAAAGCATTTGCGCCCTGCGTTTTGCGCATGGACCATCAAAATAGAGCCCTATAACCTAAATATACTACTAATTAGAAGCTTATAGTTCGTAAGGTAGAACTTAGGTTTAGGTTTTAGGAAGGATTAGGGGTGTAGATAATAAGATAATCTTATATATAACTACTATAGTACTAATGAACAATTAATATATTAATAATAGGGAAGTAATAAACCAAGTTTTGCAAGTTAATAGCATGCACTGTGACAAACTAAAGTGTTACCAAATATTTTGATAACAACGAGCAAAATATAATGAATAACAGTTAACCAAACCTTTCTTCTGAGGTGCTGGTTTGGCTTTCTCTTTAGCAACTTCAGGCTCTTCAAAACAAAATAACAGGAACTTCATTGTCAAATAATGTAGTTAAAAATATTAACAAGCAAATTCTTACATTTAATCTCACTGACCAATATATAACATCTCACCTTTTTTGGGTTTAGGTTCAGGAGCCTTTTCTTTCACAACTTCAGGCTCTTCAAAACAAAACAAAGAGGAATTTAGTCAAATAATGTACTTGGATGTACAATTTTAATGTCTGAACGGCTAACAAGTATATGAAATTCTTATATTATTTTTGATTGCTATGATTGACCAGTATTTGAAAAATGGACAGTGGCGAAACATCTTACCTTTTTTGGGTTTCGGTTCAGGAGTCTTTTGTTTCACAACTTCAGGCTCTGTAAAACGGTTTATAAAAATGGTAATGTATCATGCTGCTAAAAAAAAGTCAGAAAAGCAGAACAATTTCATTGATATTCATACCTTTCATTATAGAAGCTGGTTTAACTTTCTCCTTAATTTCAGCCACTGAAAAGATAATTGTGAAAATATTTAGAAAGAATAAAAGCATGGTCATTTAACCTGGAGGTACAATCTTACTACGTCTTACCTTTCTTCTCAGGAGCTGCTTTAACTTTCTTTACTTCAGCCAATTAAAAGTTTATAAAATAAAAATAAAAAAGTTTCAATGCAAACAAAAGACCCCAAAAATATTGATTTCTGTTTGGATTAATTTTAATTTACACACTAAATCACTATTTCTTCTCAGGAGCTGGTTTAGTTTTCTAACTTAAGCCTCTAAAGAAGCACAAATAAAATAAAAAATAAATTTAAAAAAATTATTAATAATATAAAAAATAATAAAACAAACAATTAATTAATTAAGTCAATAAAAAAGTATTAAATAAAAAAAATCTCATAAAAATAAATAATTACATAAATAAGTAAAAGAAAAATACAATAAAATTTATAAAAAAAAACAAGAATAAATTAAATTTAATTATAAAAAATAAAATAAAAACAAATTCATTATTAAAATAAATAAATATATAATAAAAATTTAAATTAATAAAATAAATTTCTGACCTTAAGTAAATGTTATAATTTTATTAAACTCTAAAAAACGCATTTTAACTTATGCAGTACCTTCCTTCAGGATGGCTGGTACAGCTTTTTCTTTGATGACTACAGCTTCTGAATTATTGGCAATGCAAAACAATACTTTAAAATACTTTAAAGTTAATTTATCATAACAGTATGACAGTATTAATCTCACAAAAATACCTTTCTTTGGTGCTGGTTTTGGCTTTTCTTTGGTTATTTCAGGTTCTGTAAAAGATAACAGGATAATATTACAACAGCAAACAAAAGTATAGACAGTTATGTGATTTTTTTAATTGTCTATTTGATAAGTACCCTTTTCTTTAGCAACTGGTTTTGCCTTTTCCTTTGGAACCTCAACTAAAAAGGAGTGACAATTAAGGATTTGCATAAGAAGTAAAACAATCTTGAATATGAATTTAGTTTACTTTATTTAAAATTTGACAAGGTACCTTTTTTTGTAGGTTCTGATTTTGGTTCAGGTGCTTTTTCCTTATGAACCTCAGGCTCTAGAAAACAGCATGTATGTAAACAGTAGTAAAAACGTATTTCATAATTATAAGATGATTTCATTAACATCTATACCTTTCTTTAACGGAGCTGGTTTAACTTTCTCCTTGATGACTTCAACCTCTATAATGATAATATTACAAAAATATTAACATAAAGGACACATTTTCTTAATGCAGTATTATAATAACGGCAATTTGATGACAGAGTAAATCAAACCTTTCTTTTCAGGAGCTAGTTTAGCTTTCTCTTTAATGACTTCAGCCTCTAAAATAATGAGAATTTAAAATGTTTATATTATTTTTGTCTTAAAACTAACACCACAAATATGGCTAGACATTTTTACAAATCAAAAGTGGCATAATACCTTTCTTTGGTACTGGCTTCGGTTTTTCTTTGGTTATCTCAGGTGCTGTAAAACATTCAGTCATTTGTCAGGCAGAATGTCAATTTCAATGCTTAACTTTTACAAATGTTGAGTTTAAAATCACGCATTTTAGCTGTAAGAAGATCTCACCTTTTTTTGTTGTCAGTTCAGGAGCCTTTTCCTTAACAACTTCAGGCTCTATAAAATAAAAAAATTTATAATGAATAATCATCATGCAGCAGAAAACAGCAAGAGGATTTGATTGTCATCTATACCTTTCTTTACGGGAGCTGGTATAACTTTCTTTTCAATGACTTTAGCCTCTGAAATATGAAAATAGTTTGAATATGAGATTTAATTTGGTATTTAACTTGGGCAAAAGTGAACATATTAGGTTTACACTAATACCTTTCTTCTCGGGAACTGCTTTTGGTTTCTCCTTGATGACTTCAGCCTCTAAAGTTCATAAATAAAAATTATTTTTTAGCATGATTCTATATTTTTTTTAATGTTTTTTTGATTACATGACAAAGTATTTCCAACCTTTCTTCTCAGGGACTGGTTTAGTTCTGTCTTTGATGACTTCAGCTACTAAAATATTAGTATAAAACACAAAGCATTAGCTTTTTTTAAAAATTTGCTTTAAGGGAATCCTATTTTACAAATATATCACAGTACCTTTCTTTGCTGCTGGCTTTGGTTTTTCTTTGGTTATTTCGGGTGCTACAAAATATGTAGTTTTAATTTGTACAAATTTGAAATTATTTTGGAAATACTTAAGTTTAAAATGTTGAATTACATCAAATAAAATTCAATTAAAACAAATGCTTTTCTGATTTTGGCTATGTGATCTCACCTATTTTTGGTGCAAGTTCGGGCGCTTTTTCTTTTACAACATCAGACTCTAAATATTTTATTTATTGAATTTAATACGTCATTATAAAACAATGACTACATTTTCATGGACATCAGTAATCAAATTATATGTCTTAATCTGGATAAGAAAATAATATGATTAAGGTGTTTACATGAGCTGCTTTTTGAAGGTTCCTTTCATGAACATTTTACATGTTGTAGCACATAATTCGATTAACGTTATTGCGTCATCGCGCTATCCACAGTTTCTCTGGATTTTTATATTATTTCGGGTCTTTCATTTTTACTTTGTTAACTTTAACTGCAGTTTGGCAATTTCACTTTCATTCAGGAACATTTCATGAATACCCCTGTGACAAACAAGATATTGGATGCGAGTGTAAACTGCTGGAAATTTCCACCATATGGGGAAAAAATCCTCTGCATTTCGCAATGTAGGTGTCTGTAGTGCTTTACTGACTCAGTAGGTGCAGAGATTAGTGTCAAATAACCCTGTGTGTATGGAATATCCTCTCACAAAATGCAATGAAAATACTACATGATGGTGTTTAATATGTCTGTACTGCCTTTCAATAATGCATCTATAATCGGCATACTCCACATGTCTTAATTCCATTTCTGTTTATTTTGAATATGACCTTAATCAGATTAAATTAATCAGGAGTTGATATTTACTTGGTAGACTCTTAATCAAAGTATTGCCTTAATGGTATTAAAATCAGAATATTGGTGTCCATGTAAACATACCCAATGACTTACAATACAATAAAACACAAAACAAGATGATTTCATGAATATCTATACCTTTCTTTATAGGAGCTGGTTTAGTCTTTTTGATTTTAGCTTCTGGAATTACGAAAATATTTAGAGAACGAGAAAAAAAAAAACTTCAGCATCATCACTGAATTTGAGAACAATTTTAGCCTAATTTTTAACCTTAACTGTACCTTTTTTTTCTCAGGTTTAGGTTTCTCTTTTATGACTTCTAAAGTGTTAATATTAAACAAAAAATGCTTTTTAGCATGATATTACATTTTCAAACATAACTTTCATAACAATTTTAAAATAATCAAACCTTTCTTCTCTGGCGCTGGTTTCACTTTCTCTTTGATAACTTCAGGTTCTGAAATTGTGAATATGTAAACATCAAAAGAGATATAATACAAATAATTTAGTATTAAAGCAATTAAACAGGCAGAAAAAAACTAACCTTTTTTGGGTTTTGGTTCAGGAGCCTTTTCTTTAGGAACTTCAGGCTCTACAGATTTTTATTAATGTGATAATTGAGTTATAAATAGTAGTGGAAAATCGACAGTGTTTGTGTTGATTTTAATAATATCCATACCTTTCTTTACAGGAGCAGGTTTAATTCTCTCCTTTATGACTTCAGCCTCTGAAATGGCAATAATATTATTTTTAAAAATATATAACGTAACAGTAACAGTAATAAATATAAAATAAATGACATAACAGTTATAATATAAGTTAATGAGAGCAAAATGCTAATTTTATGTTTAATACAAACACAATGTCAATAAAAAAAACTCTTACCTTTCTTCTCAGGGACTGGTTTAATTTTCTCCTTCACTTCAGCCTCTGAAAATATTTGTATCGTTTTAGCATTAAACAATTGTTTCTTTACTCATTTTATGTTATTTTAACTGTAAACAATAAATAAAACCTTTTTTCTCAGGGGCTGGTTTTACTTTCGCTTTGATGACTTCAGCTATAATTGTGAAAAATATAAAAAAAAACATATTAGACAACAGTACTAATCTATTCTGGAAGTGGGAAAATGCATTAAAATGTCTTATCTGTTTGCGTTGTTGTATATAAAAAAAAACAATCTCACTCTTTTTAGGTTTTGGTTCAGGAGCCTTTTCTTTAGGAACTTCTGGCTCTGTAAAATAGGTTTATTTTATGTGATAATTTAATTACTACAAAGGCAACAACAAAAGCAATGGAATATGAATAATATCCATACCTTTCTTTACAGGAGCTTGTTTAACTTTCTCCTTGAACACTTCAACCTCTGAAATGGCAATAATAATATTTATAGACTATTATTAGAGAATATTATAGGTTATTATTATATATCATCCTAATATTACCTCTTACCTTTGTGCACAGGAGCAGGTGTAGCTTTCTCCTTTACTTCAGCCTCTAAAATGTAACAAATTTGTAATTGAAAGAGAAATCTACCCTATTTAATTATTTTCACACATCAAATGATTTTAACAGATAAACTAGTAAATCAAATCTTTATCTTTTGGGGCTGGTTTAGCTTTCTCTTTTATGACTTCAGCCTCTGCAATGACGAGGCAATATTAATGATTGATGAGGCATTATTAATGTGATTTTAAAACTGACCTACACTGTAAAACATTTACAAAAATCAGCAGTTTTCCATATTTTGTGCTTGATGTTTTTATTTTTCCCCATTTATTTATGAATTTGAATTGCATTATGGGCCCTTAATCTTTCTTCCAAAACTTTTTAACCTTAAAAAGTTTGAAAAAAGTTACTTCTACTTACATTTTTAATAGTTTAAAGTGCCATTTGTTTGGCTGGTGTTGTATATTACGCTACAAAAACCTTATATAAATAAACTGCTAGTGCATTTTCTGTTATTTGACAGACTTATTTTTCTATATATTATTTCTTATACATTATAATGTTAACAGTTATATTTTACAGTACAGGACTGGTGTTATTCTTATGAATAAATTAAAGAAATTACCTTTCTTTGGTGCTGGCTTTGGTTTTTCTTTAGTAATCTCAGCTACTGGAAAACATGAGAGTTAAGAACTTGACAATAGCAGCAGTGATAATAATTATATATATCAAATCAAATATACCCCAATAAACATTACTTGTAATAACCATGTTTAAGATAAATTGGCAATATTAGCTAATATACTAATTATTTATACCTTTTTCCCTAGGGATTACTTTTGCCTTTTCTTTTGGAGCTTCAACTAAAAGAAATTAGATAAAATAAACAAAGTTTCAGAGCAAAACTTCCAATATAAATGGAACAAAGACAAAATGGGAACTTCACGCATCAAAACAGTAAAAGTGTAACCCAGCTAAAATGCCATTCTGTATAATATTTTCCAAAAAATAAACTCTCAGACATATCTATAAAGTAGTTTGCATGTTCTCCCTGCATTCGCGTGGGTTTCCTCCGGGTGCTCCGGTTTCCCCCACAGTCCAAAGACATGTGGTACAGGTGAATTGGGTAGGCTAAATTGTCCGTAGTGTATGAGTGTGTGTGTGGATGTTTCCCAGAGATGGGTTGCGGCTGGAAGGGCATCTGCTGCGTAGAAACTTTCTGGATGAGTTGGCGGTTCATTCCGCTGTGGCGACCCCAGATCAATAAAGGGACTAAGCCGACAAGAAAATTAATGAATGACTGAATGAATGAATGAATGAATGAATGAATGAATGAATGAATGAATTAATTAATTAATTAATTAATTAATTAATGTACATATCTATAACAGACATAATTTGACAATACGTCCTTCCATCAAAATTACTACTTTTTATCCTTTTTTCAGACAAAACAGTAAAGTGTAAACCAGCTAAAATGGCATTCTGCAAAATATTTTCCAAAAAATAAATTGTCAGACATCTCTATAACAGAAATAGTTTGACAACACATCAAATTCTTCCATCAAATCACTACATTTTACCCTTGTGTAAGAAAGACATTTATTATTATTATTATTTTACAAAATAATAACATTTTATACAATAACTTATTTTAAATATATGTTGTTTTAATTATTATGCAAACATATACAAATTGCAGAAGAAAAATCAAGTACAAAAATAAAACAGTGATGTGTGTGTACAGTTGTAAGTTGGTAAGAGTTGAAATATATAAAAACAAAAGGAAGCTATACAAAGATACAACATTCATAACAACAAGTATAATTATAGTAGAAAGCAGAAACCATGATGATAATAATAACAGTACTATAATAAAAAAAAAAGCTCATTTGTTGTGGACCTCAAATGTCAGTTAAAAACGTCTGACATCCAGCATGAAACCATAAAAGTTTTCATTCATTTTCATTTCGGCTAAGTCCCTTTATTAATCTGGGGTCACCACAGCATATGTCACCAGCATATGTTTTACACAGCCGATGCCTTTCCAGCTGCAACCCATCACCGGCAAACACCCATCCATTCTCATTAACACACATACACTACGGACAATTTGGCTTACCCAATTCACCTGTACCGCATGTCTTTGGACTTGTGGAGGAAACCGGAGCACCCGGAGGAAACCCACGCAAATGCAGGGAGAACATGCAAACTCCACACAGAAATGCCAACTGACCCAGCCGAGGCTCGAATCAGCGACCTTCTTGCTGTGAGGCAACAGCACTACCTACTGCGCCTCCGTGTCGCCACCATAAAAGTATATTTTATATATTTAATAGGTCAGAATAAGCACCTATTAATTTACATAAATATGTCATAAAAACAGATTTAACATATTGGCAGAAATGAGAGACATCTTAAAGCTAACATATTCATAACAAAAGCCAAAATCTTTGATTCTATAGGACATAAAAGAATGCTTTCTATATATATATATATATAACTTAAGTCTCATCTTTGATATAGGATATGACATCAGTGAAATAAAAATGTATTGTAAAAACACAAAAATGATACCTCTCTCAGGTTCTGGTGTTGGTTCAGGCACCTTTTCTTTGGGAAGCTCTGGCTCTGTTAAAAAAAAAAATATATGGTTTGTTTGCTAACAAATCCTAGTACTTCATGTAAGTATCAGTTCTTATAGATTATTTAATTAAATTCAAACCTTTCTTTATAGGAGCTGGTTGAACCTTTTCCTTGACTTTAGGCTCTGAAATGATGATTGTAATTGATTATAACATTTAAAGGTTATATGAGTATTGGCACTGATTTGATAATTAACACAGTAAATCAAACCTTTCTTCTTAAGGGCTGGTTTAGCTTTCTCTTTGATGACTTCAACCTCTACAAAACAGAAAAAAGAAGAATAATGCAGTCTCATCATGTCAAGCAACACATTTTTAATAGTATCAGTATATAAACCACACAAAATGTGTGCTGAAAAAAGAAATCCCCTTTTTGGGGTTTTGGTTCAGGAGCCTTTTCTTTAGCAACTTCAGGCTCTATAAAACAGCATTCATGTGATAAATCATCACTGCATTAAGAAAATCAGCAATTCAGGTTTATTTCATTGACACCCCTACCTTTCTTTTCAGGAGCAGGTCTAACTTTCTCCTTGAGAACCGCTGCAAAAGAAAATATAATAAAGTATTTATGAATTATAAATTTTTAATGAGAAAAAATATTCTTGATAAAGGCACTTGTAATGATAACTTCTACCTTTTTTCTCAGGGGCTGGTTTGACTTTCTCCTTGATGACTTCTACCACTAAAGAATTAAAAATATAAAACATTTAACAGTATTTTTTAATTTTATAATATAATTTATTAATGATAAAATTAGCAATGGAATATATTTTCACACACATCAATAGCTCCTACCTTTCTTTTCAGGAGCTGGTGTACGTTTCTCCTTAATAGCTTCAGCCTCTGAAATGTTAGAATATGTCCAAAATATTAAAATCTTACAACAAGAATAGTCATTAAACTAACAATAAGATGCATACTGTACCTTTCTTTGGTGCTGCCTTAGGTTTTTCTTCTGCAAATCAGAAGAGTTTAAAGATAAATGGGTCACACTTTATAACAAGGTTTCATTAGTTTATGGATTTACTAACAAAAATAATTATGAGCAGTACTTGCACAGCATTTATCAATCATAATTCACCATTTACTAAGGCATTATTAACATCCAAACTCATGCCTGTAAACATTACTAAATACACTGAGTTAACATAAACTAACAATGAACGACTGCATTTTCATTAACTAACATCAACAAATACTGAAATAAAATAAATGTATCATTCATTGTTTGTTCATGTTAGTACATGGAATAACCAACATTAACTAATACAACCTTATTGTAAAATGTTACCGATAAATGTTAAAACCCGTAATAACAGTGTCAAATATTTGACTTCTAACAATGCATTCTCAAGTAAAAGTGTTCATATAAAACATAAAAACTACATTGTAAAATATGCAGGATTCAACATAATTCATTTGTGTTGTCCCAACTCAATTAAGTTAAATTAAATTTAAGTGGATTGAACATAATACAATTAAGCTGTCCCAAAATAATCTAAAGAACTGTGTAGTTTCAGCTCATTTAAAATACATTTTTTGAACAAACAGTAAAAATATATATATTTGAGTGTAAACAGATATTTCTTATTTCAACGTTTTTTTTTTTTTTTTGCAGACAAAAAAAAACTGTGTTTGAAAATATGTAAAATTAATACCTTTCTTTGTAATAAATGTGTATACATAAATTCCTTGACATCCATACCTTTCTTTACAGGTGCAGGTTTAACTTTCTCTTTGGCGAGTTCAGCCTCTATAACATTAATATTGTTGATTCGTTAAATAATATTTTGATATAAAAAGAAAATTAAAATGAAGGACAGAGGTGAAACATCCCACCTTTTTTGGGTTTTGGTACTTTTGCAACTTCAGGCTCTGTAAACAGGTTTAAAATAGATTGATTTGTGCGAAAATGACTCCAAATGCAGCAAGATTTGACTGGTATCCATACCTTTCTTTACAGGTGCAGGTTTAACTTTCTCTTTGATAATTTCAGCCTCTATAATGGTGATATTGTAAATATGTTAAGATAAGGAATAATATTTTGATGAAAAAAAAAAAGACAATGAGGAAACATCTCACCTTTTTGGGGTTTTGATTCAGGAGCCTTTTCCTTCACAACTTCGGGCTCTATAAAAAGGTTTAAAATAGATTTATTCAAGTGAAAATGGAAGCAAATGCAGAAAAGGTGGTTGATATCCATACCCTTCTTTAAAGGAGTTGGTTTAACTATCTCCTTGGCTACTTCAGCCTCTGAAAAAGCAATAAATTAAATATATTTAGAGAATGCACTGTACATGAATGTCTGAATTTGTCCTTACATAAACAGAAATCACTCATGAAGCTAAGATAAACTCATACCTTTCTTCTGGTTTAACTTTCTCATTAATCACTTCATCATAATTATAATATATAATAGATCATAATATAATAGATCATAATATAAAATAGTATTAAGATAAAGCAAGTCTATTTTAGTCTGCACTGCATAAATAAAGACAATTTTTTTAATTGTCTTACATCAGATTTGTTTAATCCTCTAGAATATAAACTAATGCCTTTTTAAATAAATTAATTTGAAAACATTAAAAAAAATAACTAAAGTGTTTTATCTATCTATCTATCTATCTATCTATCTATCTATCTATCTATCTATCTATCTATCTATCTATCTATCTGTCTGTCTGTCTGTCTGTCTGTCTGTCTGTCTGTCTGTCTGTCTGTCTGTCTGTCTGTCTGTCTGTCTGTCTGTCTGTCTGTCTGTCTGTCTGTCTGTCTATCTATCATCTCAATACAACATATCAAATCAAACCTTTTTTCTCATAAACTGCTTCAGCTTTTTCCTTTATTTCTTCAGCTTCTGAAAGTAATACAAAAAACATCAAATCATTTATCATCTGAAAAATAAATGTAATATGATTATGCAATAAAACAGTACAAAAGAGGATATTATTATAAACGAGCCCAGCAAAAATCTAGAAACATCCTTTGGAATTTTTATTTTATTTTATATGAATAGGCTGCCTGACTGGTAAAATATATCAATAATACCAATCATCATATCATAATACCAATCATATATACCATGTGATGAATAATGAATTATTATTCTAATTCATCATTAAATAATACTTATTCATGTGATACATAATCATACCAACACTTTTATTAACATCAATACCTTTCCTCACAGGAGCAGGTTTAACTTTCTCCTTGATGACTTCAGCCTCTGAAATGGCAATATATAAATTATTTTGAGAATTAAATCAATCTTATATCAAGTAACTCAAACTCAAAGTAGCTCAAACCTTTCTTTTCAGGAGCTGGTTTTGCTTCCTCCTTGACTTCAACTTCTGAAACCCCAGTGTGTTCATTGTGTAAGTTTTGTTTTATATATTTTATACATTTATTATAGTTTTATATATTCATATACTGTAAATTTATATAAAATAACATGAACCCAAATGTTTTCTCAGGGACCATAACAATTACAATATATTGTCACCAAATAGAGAACATCTTATTCACAATCATACCTTTCTTCACAGGAGCTGATTTGACCTTCTCCTTGATTATTTCAGCCTCTGAAAAACAGTAGCATTTACAAATTTAAAGCAGATTAATGGGATTTGATTTGGAAATTTAAAAAATAAGTCTTACCTTTCTTCTCAGGGGCTGGTTTAGTTATCTCCTTTACAGGTTTAGCCTCTAAACATTATAATACACAGAAAGTAAACTTCTGATATCATTTTTGCAGTATGATAATAATACTAATTAAACTGTTAAAGTAACACTTGCCTATCTTTACAGGAGCCGGTTTAACTTTCTCCTTGATGACTTTGGCCTCTAAAAATGGCAATAATATAAATATTGTATAAAAAATTATATTTGAGGTTTAAATATATATTAAATGTATATTTAGTAACACAAGCAGCTCAAACCTTTCTTCTCAGGAGCTGGTTTGGCTTTTTGTTTGATGACTTCAGCTTCTGAAAATGTGTGAAAAGTATTTGTAGAAACAAGACAAAACACAAAAGGAAATGATTTTAATGAGAAAAGTATTTTGTCATCAATACCTTTCTTTACAGGAGCTGGTTTTGCTTTCTCCTTGACTTCTGAAACACAAGTGCATTGATCGTGTACATTTTGTTTGTATATATTTATTAAAGCTATCTAAAATAACATAATCTCTCTTATTTTCTCAGAGCCTTTTGCAATTGCAAAATAATGTAACTAAATAGAGAACATCTTATTCACAATCATACCTTTCTTCAGAGGTGCTGCTTTAACTTTCTCCTTGATTATTTCAGCCTCTGAAAAACAATAACATTCAGATATTACAAGCAGACAAATGGGATTTGATTTGGTAACATTTAAAACCAAGAAAAATGAATAAAGAAAAGTCAATTAATTATGGTAACTCTAACCTTTCTTCTCAGGGGCTGGTTTAGTTATCTCCTTTACAGGTTCAGCCTCTAAACGTATTATAATTCACAGAAATTAAAGTTCTGACATCATTTTTGCATGATGATAATAATATTAATTAAACTGTTAAAGTAACTCTTGCCTTTCTTCACAGGAGCTTGTTTAACTATCTCCTTGATGACTTCAGCCTCTGAAACGACAATTAAATCAAATATTTTGAGGTATTCATATGTATTAAATATATATTTAACAACTCAATTGCAGATTAATGCAATTCCATTTGCTAAAAAAGAAAAATGAACAAAGAAAGAATACTATAATTAATTAACTATGTTAAATCTCACCTTTCTTCTCAGGGGTTGGTTTCGTTTTCTCCTTTACAGCTTCAGCCTCTAAACGCATTATAATACACAAGAGTAAACTTCTGACATATTTTATACATTGTGATAATATGTATCAATGTGTATTAAATATATATTTAGTAACTCAAACTCATAGCAGCCCAAACCTTTCTTCTCAGGAGCTGTTTTTTCTTTTTCTTTGATGACTTCAGTTTCTGAAATATGTGAAAAGTATTTGTAGAAACAAGTCAAAACACAAAAGGTAATGATTTTAATAAGAGAATTATTTTGTCATCAATACCTTTTTTTACAGGAGCTGGTTTTGCTTCCTCCTTGACTTCAACTTCTGAAACAGCAATGTGTTCATTGTGTTATATATTTATTATAGATAAAATAACAAAAACCCACCTCTTATATCAGAGGCCATTACAATTAAAATATAATGGAGATCAATACAGCGCATCTTATTCAAAATCATACCTTTCTTCACAGGAGCTGCTTTAACTTTCTCCTTAATTATTTCAGCCTCTGAAAAATAATAACATTTACAGATTTAAAGCAGATTAATGCAATTTGATTTGCTAAAATGTAAAACTAAGAAAAATGAACAAAGAAAGAAAACTATAATTAATTAAATATGTTAAATTTCACCTTTCTTCTCAGAGGTTGGTTTCGTTTTCTCCTTTACAGCTTCAGCCTCTAAATGCATTATAATATACAAGAGTAAACTTCTGACATATTTTATACATTGTGATAATATGTATCAATGTGTATTAAATATATATTTAGTAACTCAAACTCATAGCAACCCAAACCTTTCTTCTCAGGAGCTGGTTTTTCTTTTTCTTTGATGACTTCAGTTTCTGAAAAGTGTAAAAAAGTATTTGTAGAAACAAGCCACAACATTATTTTTTAAGAATTATTTTGTCATCAATACCTTTCTTTACAGGAGCTGGTTTTGCTTCCTTCTTGACTTCAACTTCTAAAACCACAGTGTGTTCATTGTGCAAGTTTTGTTTTATTTATTTATATATATATTTATTAAAACCCATCTAGATAAAATAACATAAACCCATTTTTTTCTCAGGGGCTATGACAATTACAAACTAATCAAGATAAATAGATATCTTATTCACAATCATACCTTTCTTCACAGGAGCTGCTTTAATTTTATCCTTGATTATTTCAGTCTCTGAAAAACAATAGCATTTAGAGATTAACAACAAATTACTGGGATATAATTTGGTAAAATTTAAAACTATGAAAGAGAATATTTTAATTAATTCATTGCGGTAACTCTTACCTTTCTCAGGGGCTGGTTTCGTTTTCTCCTTTACGGCTTCAGCCTCTAAACATATTATAAAATACACAGAAAGTAAACGTCTGACATAGTTTTTGCATTGTGATAATAATAATAATTGAAGTGCCAAGGTAACTCTTACCTTTCTTCTCTGGTTTAGCTTTCTCTTTTACAGCTTCAGCCTCTAAAAATGTTTATACAAATATTTAACAAATTATTATCTGTATAAAAATAAATGTTTGTGTTTTTTAATACAAATTAGCTACCTTTCTTTGGTGCTGGCTTTGGTTTTTCTTTGGTTATTTCAGGTGCTGGAAAACAGCAATTAAATAAAATACATATTTTAATTACGGTTTACATTTGGTATTATTCACAATCATAAATTATTTAGATAAAAAAAACTACTTTTTGTCAAAAAGACGTATATACACCTTTCTTTTCAGGAGCCTTTTGTTTTGGAACCTCAACTGTAAGAGGGTACAAGATAAATATGATTAAAACAATGAGATGATTAATTGTAATCTAGACAGAATTCCCAGTGTTGACCAATACCTTTCTTTGGTGGTGCTGATTTCTCCTTAATAATTTCTGGCTCTACAAAAGAAAAAGGTACAATAAAAGTGAAGCAAAATGAAATATGATAAAATATGTACTGCAAAAGTTCAGTGAGCCATTTTAAAGGTTCAAGTGTTAACCTCTTTTGGGTTTTGGTTCAGGTTCCTTTTCTTTAACAACTTCAGGCTCTATAAAATAGTTTTAACTTATGTAATGATTGGGCTTTATACGGTGAAAAGCAAAGGATTTGAAGATTGGATTGTTATCCATACCTTTCTTTACAGGAGCTGGTTTAACTTTCTCCTTGATGACTTCAGCCTCTGAAATTGCATCAATGCGAATTCTTTAATTCATTTGTCATTAAATATTTTATCATGTTTAGTTAAAATTCAGATAAATATATTGTAACAATAATCAATAACAATTATTAAGTAAATATTTAAGAACATGAATTAATTACAACAAAAAACAGCCTGAAAGAGTTATGAGTTTTTTAGCCCATCATTGAATTTACTTGTGTAAATGTGTGTCAATTTAAATGTCAGTTTTTAAATTAATTCCACTAATATTATTGTAATTTTAATAATAACAATAATAAAACGTTCATATTATTTATTTTCAAAACAGTTTGTAAAGTAATATTTGAGTCTTTTAGTAGAGATATTATATAAGAGACTTATTGCTTTGTTTACCAAATAAGTGGATCTAATTTTGTATTTGCATTGTAAACATTAAATAAAAGTAAAAATATATATATATTTTATTTCATATATTAAGTTTTTAGTTATGATACTCTTAAAACTATTCCACATAAATCCGCAGTTTTTTTTTTTTTAATTATTCGCAGAAACAGCAAAAAATGTCCTCAGATTCTGTCTGGCTCTAGTTATGAGGGTTAATAAAATACAAATTTACAAGATAAATTATTCGTAATTCATACCTTTCTTCTCAAGGGCTGGTTTAACCTCTTTGATTACTTCAGCCTCTGTGATGAAAAAATTATAAAAGCAAATTTTTTTTGCACACATTTTTAATGTTGTTGATGAAAATGTTTAAAACACATACTGTGCATTACCTTTCTTTTTAAGAACTGGTTTAGTTTTCACCATGATGACTTCAGCTTCTAAAATAATAAGAAGAATGATTACTGTAAATGGCTTTCTTTTGGATTTTATTTACTATTATTGTAAATCAATACCTTTCTTCTCAGGAGCAGGTTTCACTTTTTCCTCGACTTCAGCTTCTAACATTGTGAAGGTCGAAAAAAAAAGCATCAGTATAAGCTTACCATTGACATCAATTGCAACAGTTATTTCTACATAAAATTACATCTTTGTTACAAATGTATTTGCACACAAATATAATGATGCTAGTAACTATAACTGCTTTTTAAAATTATATTTGTACCTTTCTTTGTAGATTTTGGCTTGGCTTTTTCAACTGCAACAGCAGGTTCTGCAAAATGTTCAGAAAAACAAATGTTAGAAGATTATGCTTTGTTTAGACAGCATTAAATATTAATAAAATAATATTAATGAAAAGTGTTGTTATATAACTGTTATGGCAAACAATATCATTTAAATTTTTATTCATCACTAACATTTTCCCCAGATTGCCATGCTAATTTAACTTTTAGGCAACCTCTGTTTCTGAGATATAATATAAAAGAAACATTAAAACACCCATGCACACACACCCCCACACACACACTTGTTTTTGTGAAAGGTGAGTACATTACATAGGTTTCCATTCATTTTATACTGTTCAAACTAAATGTTGTACTGCCCTCACCCTACCCTACCCCTAAACCCAACCATCACAGGAGACTGTGTACAGCTTTACTCTCTGATTAAAATCATCCTGTGGGATTTATAAGCTTTTTTGAGAAACGCACACACACACACACACGCACGCACGCACGCACGCACGCACGCACGCACGCACGCACGCACGCACAACATAACTTAAATCAAAATGCATACAATTACTATTTCAAAGCATGAAACACTTGTTAGGTATTACAACACCTTTCTTTTCGGAAACAGGTTTGGGTTTTTCCTTTACAGCTTCTAAAAAACCAATAGAATTAAAAACAATTAAATTCAATTCAATCCATGTTTTTTTTATATAGCTGTTTTTTTATATAGCGCTTTTCACAATGTAAATTGTGCCAAAGCAGATTAACATAGTTCTAGTAACAATATAAAAGAAAAACAATATAATTAAAATGGACTTTAAAATTAAATGTTTATGCCTTGTGTTACAGATTCTGCTCTTTAAAAATGTCAGGCTCTAAAATCAAGTCAACCATTTTATATGTACAGTACAGCAAACAAACAAGTGCATGCTGCAGTAATGGAAAATATTCTGAAACTCCTATAATAATCCACATCATTCATTCATTTTCTTTTCAGCTTAGTCCCTTTATTAATCTGGGGTCGCCACAGCGGAATGAACAGCCAACTTATCCAACACGTTTTTACGCAGCGGATGCCCTTCCAGATGCAACCCATCACTGGGAAATCTGCATCGTTTTTTTTTTTTTTTAAACACCATAAAATTCAATTAACTAGATCTCATTCGTGTAGAAATATGTATTAAAAATGTAATTTCATGTATTCCTTATCAATTTTGGAGTTTGCATGTTCTAGTCGTGTCGGCGTGGTTTTCATCCGGGTGCTCCGGTTTCCCCTAAGCTCCAAAGACATGAGCTATAGGTGAATTGAATAAACTAAATTGGCCGTAGTGTACTGTATGTGTGTGTGAGGATGTTTCCCAGTACTGGGTTGCGGCTGAAAGGGCATCCTCTTTGTAAAACACAACCTGGATAAGTTGGGGGTTCATTCCGCTGTGGCAACCCCAGATGAATAAAGGGACTACGCCAAAAAGAAAATAAATGAATAACAGTATCAATTTTATTTTTGAGTTTAAGAAACATCAGTACCTTTCCTTGAAGGAGCTGCTTTTGCCTTTTTAATTTCTTCAGCTTTTAAAAACCCAAGAGAGAAAATTGTACTTTACTAAGTGTTTTTATAATACTTTTCTATTTCCAAAACTCACATTTAATCTGAACAAAGTGTCCTACCTTTCTTTACAGGAGCTGGTTTTTCTTTCTCTTTGACTTCATCTTTTGAATGATACAAGGCACGCTAATTAAACTGCACAGAATTAACAATGTTTTCAAATAAAGAGTGTGAGTGCTGTACCTTTTTTAGCTGGTGCTGGTTTTGCTTTCTCTTTGACCGCTTCAAGCTCTGAGAAAAATTCAATATGTTATCTGCATGTGAAAAAAACACTACAATAAATTAACACTGAAGAATAAAAACAATTCAAACGGCTGACCTTTTTTTGCGGGCTCTGGTTTGGCTTTTTCTCTGGAAACCTCAGGCCCTGTAAATCAATGAATGTTACCAGTTAGCCTCACATAAACATTGCAAAAAATACACTATGCAATTCAAACTAAATCAAATGGCACCTTTCTTGACTGGAGCAGGTTTTGCTTTCTCCTTAGCAGCTTCAGCATCTAAAATGATCATAAATGCAATAATGTACATGCATATACAGTTTTTAAAATCATTTTAAATGATTATAAGGTATACTGATCTTTAAATAGTCTTTTATTTTGTCATAAAATAATCTTTGTTCTAAATAAGTCTCAAATGACTTTTGGTGGATCCACTATTGTTACACAATGACATTTTAGATGGTATAAATTACTTTTTTCGCTTTATGATTGCATGCCATGCATATTAAATGAAATGCTGGGTTACTGCAAATCCACCATACCTTTCTTCAAACCAGCTGGTTCAATTTTGGCCTTGGGAGTTTTAGCTTCTCCATTTTGATGAAAATATGAGAAAAAAATTAAAGGCTTGTTAACTGGAAATGAAAGTTAGTTAATACTAAAAAGTAAAATTGAGTTCAACAACTAAGTTCAGTTGAAATTCAGATAAATATATAGTTATAGCAATTAATAATAATAACAGTCTCAATGAGGGATAATACAATGTGAACTGATACATAATGATAATTGATTTATAATTCATACCTTTCCTCTCAGGCTCTAGTTTAATCTTTTTGATTACTTCAGCCTCTGTGATGAAGAAATTATAACTCTATATAATTAATAATTGTTTAATATAAATAACTGATTAATTAACTTTAATTAGTTTGCACACTTTTTAAATCGTGTTGATGAAAATGTTGTTTAAAGCACAAGCATGTTGTTTACACACACAGTTGTGAGTGTAAAATGTGATACCTTTCTTCACTTTAGGTTTCTCTTTGGGGGCTTCATCCACTAAAAATAAGAAAACAAATATATATTTAAAGACAAGACAAGATTAAATGCTAATACTAAAAGGCCACAGGTTTCCAATAAGTTCATAGTTGTCTAAATCGGGGCACCTTTCTTTTCTGCTGCTGGTTTGACTTTGGCATCAATTTTTTCAGCTTCTGTAAAAAAGAAAGTAAAAAAAAAAAAGGAAAATAATCAAACAAAACATTATGAAACAAAACAAAGAAAGACAATCTATCTTTGCATTTTCAATTTTACAGTAAAAGCATGTTACTCCAATCCTGAACCTGAAAGAAGGAGCTGATGGCTTATCTTTGAATTCATCTTCTACATAGAATGACAATTATGTACTTTTATTGCTACATTTTTCAAAGCATAAATCACAATAATGGACTATTACAGTATGCTATTATACTTTTTATGTGTGTGCTGGCTATGTAAGAGTTACAATAAGTAATATTTTTAAATCACTGATGTAATACTTCTAAAAATATATATATATATATTTAATCTGAATTAATTTAATTTGTCAATTTACACAATACGTCAAACAGAAATTACGCAAAACCAACTACCTTTCTTTACTGGCTTCGATTTTTCCTTGACAGCCTCAGCAACTAAACAAAACAAATTGCAAAACAAATCTTATAACTTTGCATGATTACTTGAATTATTTAATTAATTACTTTATTATTTTTGACAGGAATTGCACACCTTTTTCTTTTTGACCAGATTTTGCCTTTTCCTTAATATCTTTAGCTTTTTCTAAAAAAAGAAATAATAAACAAGTAAATGTTATATTGATGTCTGAGCAAACTACTACTCCTTTATAAAATACAATGCTAAACTAAACTATAAAAGAGATGACTTAAAGCAATAGTTTCCCCCAAAAAATATTCTAAAGGAACATTAAATCTCAAATATTCTATAAAACCACATATTTACTTACTATTCTTTAAAATGCATTTCTAACAGTAAAATTAAATGACATTGAAATTATATTGTAATTAAATTTAAATTAAACTATTGCTAAAATCTGCAAAAATGTGAGTCAATAAGACAGTTACCTTTCTTTGCAGGATGTGCTTTGGGTTTCTCCTTCACAATTTTAGCCTCTGCAAAAAAGCAAATGTAAACATTACAAGGATTAAGGCCTTTAAGTGAAAGTCTAAACATTGCCATCACTGCAGCATCTTAATTACATAACCTATCTAAAATGGAAATAAGACATTATACTGTACATGCACTGTGATAATTTTCTTTGAACGAGCTGGTTTAGCCACTTCTTTTGTAATTTTGGCCTCTGAAAATTTGTGAATAATAATTAAAACAACAACTTTCAGCAATTTTTAAAGAGCACTTATTTTACCCCTTTTCAAGATTTAAGATATGTCTTTTGTGTCTCCAGAATGTGTCTGTAAAATTTCAGCCTAAAACACAGTTCAGATTATTTTTGATTCCTTTCAGAATATTGGAATTTTCTGCTCTAAACACATCTGTTTTTTCGCCTGTGCCTTTAATGCTAGTTCTCCCTGCCCACCGTTCCCACTTGCCTGTCAATCTGTCAGTATGCCTTAATCTCCGCCTCGACTGTGTCAGGTAAGCAGCAGAGTGACAAACATGAAGCAAGCAGATCTTTTTCATTTTGTTTTTATGTATTTAAAAATGTATTTTACTCCTGAGACACTAATATATTCATCATAATGTCCATAAGAAATCATCCTGATATTACTTTTCAGATTATCATATTATACTTGTAGTATAGCTGAGAACAATTGTGGTGCTTAATATTTTGTGGAAATATTCTGTCAAAAGAACTGATTTAATTTTTAATTAAATCTCTAAACTTAGGATAAGACAACAGTCACTTTTGGGCGATTTAATACATGAAGTAGAAAATAGTAGAAAAACATTGCATTGCTCTAAAACTTTAAAAAGATAGTGTACATGACACAGTTATGGATTTGCTCACAATATATAACACAATACCTTTCTTAGATGGTGCTGGTTTGGTTTCTTTCTTGGCTACTTCATCCTCTGCAAATAGACATTAACATGTATTCCCGTTTAATTGAGACTTTATCAGAAGTTCGCTTATCAAGTTACATACCTTGCTTTACTGGGACTGCTTTAGGTTTGTCTTTGGCAATCTTTGCATCTGTGATACAACAGATATTAATGCAGTTAATGGTGATTGACTGCATACAGTACATAAAATGCATACAAAGCTACTAACACTGAATCTTCAGGTTACCATTTGGTTACTGTTAGTTAGTAGCTTACATGCAAAAATTATAACCAATACTATGAATCTTTTATTGTTTTCCCTTTTTTTTACCTTCAGTTTTGGCCACCTTCTTTACAGCATCATCTTTATATATATATTTATATATATATATATATATACATACACACACACAGTTTCTCACTCATTATGGTTATTAATTTACTTTTATGAACTATTTTCACCTGCCAAAGCCTAATCTGTCGCACCATAGTTTTATAATAATCCAAAAATAGAAATAAAATAAAAAACTAAAGTTAATAAGCATTATATGACTTAATCTCATAATTAAACTGCATATTAAATAATGACTCATTAAAATAAACCCTGAGCAAATTTTCCTTTTAAAAAGGGGGGCTCATTTTGTGTTTTCCATATCGTCATCCTAGATTATTATTATTTTTTTATTTTTCCGAGGTGCAGGGTTTAACATGTAAAAGGTCTGAGGTGAATACCACTTTCGAGCTTAGAAAGAGATTTTGCATGCAATCTAAATGTAAATGTACAGCTTTCTATTTAAAAGCAATACGACAATTTAAGCTCTGTATTATTTTATCAGACTTGCCCTTTGGTTTATGAGCCTTTTCTTTTCTTTTAGCCTTTTCCTCCTTTTTGACAGTTTCTTCTTTCTTGACCTTTTCTACTGTTATGTTTATCTGTTGTAACACGATCTCTTCCTCCACACCTTCAGCCTTCTCCTCCCTCATTTCTGTAAAAGCAGAAAAGACAATGCATCACAGTTTTCATTTTTCTCTTGGATTTCAGCTTTCATTCTGCACAAACGCTATAATTTATAGTGTGCAAGAATGGAAGAAAACAATAAACCATTCACCTTGAATGATTTTGTATATCTCCTCTCTAGCTTTTTTCTCTTTGGCTTCTTTCACTTGCTCAAGAACTGAAATCATGAGTAAATGTTAAATGAGAGTTACATGTCTTAACATCCATAATGAACACTAGGAATTAGTGCATGAATTAGAGTACCGTGAGTGTGTTAATTTAACATAAATGACACTTGTAAGCAGCTTCTTCGTTGACAGCCATGTCATTGTGTTAGATGGTAAAATGACATTAATAATGTATAATGGATTAAAGCATTCGTTCATTCTCTCAATGTAACCATTTTGATAGTTAATGCAATACAAATGGCATTGCAATATTATACAGTAGTTAGTCATATTTCCGTCATTGTCTCCAAAACACAAGTTTAAGATAAAAAAAAAATAATTCTCATAAAAAAGAAATAAAATTGCACTTAAAACAAACACATTTTCTGTAGAATAAAGAAAATTTTTTCTTTAAAAAAGAAAACAATAATGACATAGGAGGCTAAAATCCTGACATTGTGTAACTAAACACCAAATAGCTTGCAATAGTGTATTTATACATACATACATACATACATATATATATATATATATATATATATATATATATATATATATATATATATATATATATATATATATATATATATATATATATATATATATATATATATATATATATATATATATATATATATATGTATGTGTGTATGTATGTATGTGTGTATGTATGTATGTATGTATGTATGTATGTATGTATGTATGTATGTGTGTATGTACTGTATGTATATATATATATATATATATATATATATATATATATATATATATATATATATATATATATATATAATTTTACAGCAGTAGAGTCCATTAGAGAATCCTCCGGCTGTTTTGCTCCACTTTTAATCATCTCTTCGCAGAAAAAGGGTGAAGAAAAAGCAATAGTAAATGACAATTTATCCTTATCTTTGTTGTTCTTCCCCGTCCAAAAGAGAACAGTGATAAGTGTTCTTCTGAATTTATGCCAAGATAAAACGGGCAAAATGACTTTGATATACAGATTATAGAATACAACCGCTGTGTTTGATTAACAAGTTAACATACAATATTTATTTGTTGTCAAAAAAAAAAAAAAAAACTCAGTGTAAAAAAACATTGCTGCCCTAATTGTTTGTTGAATCAAATAAACGTTTCTTGTCATCTCAACTTGAATCAAACTGGCTACAAATATTAAGTTAAACTTTGTACACAGTAAAAAAATGCAGGGTTTCACACAATTCATTCATGTTGTCCCAACACAAATTAAAGTTAAATTGATAGCATAACATAATAAATTAAGGTGAACCTGAAAATCTCAAGAACTGTGTTGTTTCATCTCATTTTAAATGAGTAGTTTGTACAAGCAGAACTTTTTTTCTTGTTTGTTTCAATAAATATTGTTGATTCAGTTATTAAAATATTTTCAAGACATAACATTTGATGCCATGACTTTTTTCATATAATTTATTATAGTTGCAATGTTTTGAACTACTGAATTACAAAATAACTTCAAAAAGTTGCTCTTGGACAAATTATTGGACCAAATACTCTTTAACATCAATCAATACATATTTATTGTTTAAGCTGCAATTATCAGTAACATAATTTTAGGATGTTAGCTATGTGTTAAAACCTTGCAAACTAGATTTTATTTTTTAAATGTAAAAAAGTTACCGATTTTTAAAACATACAAATGTATTACAGCAATTAATTTCTTCATAATGAGTATAATTTGTTATTTAATCTGGTAGCTTACCCAAAAATGTAAATTCTTCCATGATTTACTTATCCTTGACTTGTTCCAAACCTGTATGATTTTCTTTCTACTGTTGAACACAAAATATTCTTAAGAATGTTGAAAACGTGTAACCACTGATGTCCAGTATTCGTGTTTCCTACTATAGACATCAATGATTTTTAAATTCACAAACTTCTTCAAAATATCTTATTTTGAGTTCGACAGAATTACGCAAACTGTTTTGGAACAATTCAAGGGTGAGTAAATCATGGCAGAATTTTCAATTTGCGTGAATTGTCCCTTGGTCATCTGTTTGCTGAACTATCAATTTTCCCTATTAAAAAAAATACACAAAAAATTTCAATACCTTTAGCAGACTCTTTATGAAGATCCTTGTGCGCCTTTTGTTCATCAGTTTCAGTGGAATGGCTCTTTGGTGTTTTTCTATTGATCAGACCTTTAGTTCTGGCATCTCTCTTTCTGTCGTTGTTATTATTATTTTCATCATCACCGTCTGTGAGCTCATGTTTGACAGTAAGAAGGACAGGTTCTTCATCATCATCATCATCATCTTGGTCTTCTTCAGCAGCAGTGCTTCCCAAAATAGTTTGATGAGATGCATCTTCAACCTTAAACTCATCTTTATCTATCTCATTCTGAAGGTCATTTTCAGCATCTGCAATTTCCTTCTCCATGTGATCCACTTCTGAATCATCCTTAGCCCTGAGTTTGTCATGATCATCCAGTTCTGCTGCTCCCATTTTTTCCTTTGAAAATATGACATCTTGTGCAGTTGTAACCCTTTCATTGGTGACACTGATTACATCTTCATCTTTTTCAGGTTCGTCTAGCTCATCCATAACATCAGAAGTATCAGGTTCTTCAACCATCTCTGTGACATTGGGGATTTCATCATCTGCATTTCCCGACATTTTCATTGCTGCTTCTTGAAGGCTTTCAATTGTTCCTTTCTCCTCTGTAACTGTAAAGCCATCAGTGTCTTCTTTCACATCTGTAGCATCAGAAGTAATTTCAGTTGATTTATCCTCTACAAAATAGGAGATTTCATCAACCTTTTCAGCTTCCATTTCCTCATCTTTGACATCTGTCATATCAGCTTCTTGAATTGTTTCATTATCCTCTGAAACTGCAGAGATTGAGATTTCAATGTCTTCTGTTACATCTGGAGCATCAGAAATCAATTCAGTTGGTTTGTCCTCTGCAAAATGAAAGATATCATCAGACTTTTCAACCTTTTCCTCATCTATGACTTCTGGCACATCAGAAGTTTCCTCATTTGTAACTTCTGAAATGTCTTCAACTGTTTCAACTTCATTCACCTCTGCGTCAACTTCTAAGATATCGTCAGTGTCTTTCACATTTTCAGCACTGGGAATCAATCCAGTTGAATCAGAGGCGTCTTCAAGCTTTTCAGTTGCAATTTCTTCATCTATGACTTCAGAAGGTTCCTCTTCACCAACATCTGAAACACCTCCAACCAATTCAGGAATTTCTTCAGTATCAACATCAGAATTATCATCAACATCTTGCACATCTGCGGCATTAGAAGTGATTTCTTTCGAATCAGAGGTGTCTTCAACCTTTTCAATTACAAAAGGTTCCTCTTCTCCAACCTCTGAAACACTTTCAACCATTTCAGGAATTTCTTCAGTCTCAGAATCTATGGTATCATCAATGTCTTGCACATCAGAAGTCATTTCAGTTGAATCAGAAGTGTCTTCATCTTTTTCTTTTGCCATTTCTTCATCTGTGACTTCAGGCGTATGAGAAGATTCCTCATCTACAATATCAACAACTGCTTTTTCCTCCTCAACAGAGGCAACTGCATCATTTTCAGAGCCGTCCACTGTCTTTTCAACTTTTTGTTCTTCCAAGATATCTTCAGCAGAGTCCACCTCAGCCCCCTTTATTTCCAGTTCATCGCCGTCTGTCTCAGCTGTGGATCTCACAGCGATGTAGGCAGCGTAGATGGGGTCCTGAGTTTTTCCTAGTACTTCTGCAACTGTTTCATCAAGTCAATTTTCAATTCAGATTTATCACAGATCCAAGCTCATTTTGTAAATAAAAAATGTACTAGATTAGGTATACACGAGACGTTATGTCATTGCATCAAGTTGATGACCTCGCCAGTATGCACATGTTGCACCCTGACAAAACAAACTTCAGTTGAACTGTTTTAAGCTCATTGTTGAAATTGTAATGCTTATAAAACATGCCTCTTTGAGAAAGCTTTTTTTTCTGTGCATTTATGAAATAAGGAAACACTTTTTTCTAATTGATTTGTACTAAACTGATGGTGCCCATTTGACATTTATGGTCCCATGAAGAAACTTTACAAATCTATTAAAATCTTTTTAATACACAAAAGGGGGTTCTTTAGATTTTTTATCTGTTCACATAGTCTTGGAAAAAAGTTAAATTGCTGTGAAAAACCCATTAATAAAAGGGAATGACCCAGCAAGTGTATTTTAAATAAATACATTTTAAAGTTGCAGTATGTAAGTTTTTGAATCTTCTAAAATACAAAAAGGCCATAATATGGCCAATGTTTGCAGATATTCAAGAAACAAGTTAAAATGAGCTATTCTCCTTTAAAAATGTCCATTTCATGTCAGAATATTAATCTTTGTTTTGGTCTCTATTAGGGTCGGGTCGATAGACGATGCCATCGTCCATCGCCAATAGACATCACAATGCTGAGCCGGCATTACGATCCTCCGCCCCGCCCCGCCCCCGTCAAAGCAGCAATCCGCTCGCTCAAAATACACACTTAGGCCCCATTTACACTAATACGTCATAGTTTTAAAATGCCATTTTAGAACAAAACAATCCACATCCACACTGATGTTACCCCTAGCATTTCTGAAAAGCCCTCCTTCAACATGATACAGCTGAAAACGCACTCACTTTTATGAGCTACATCGTACGTGCGCGTCTGAGCCCCAGCAGTCAGTGGGTGCTTAGAGCACAAAACCCCAGAGAGCAGTGCACTTCAGACAGTTTATCAAGGATGTACTGCTGAATCATGTCTCACTATAGTTGTAATCGTGATATTTAATTAATCTCGTCTCTTTCTAATGACTCTTCTGTCTTTTGAATCTATCAGGTAAGGTGTCACAGCGTCAGTACACTGCTTCAATCTTTCACTTTCACGCTTGTACTTAGCAATTTTTGCGAAAACCTCAGATACTTGGTTGGTTCCAAGTGTGCCGCAAGCCTACGTTTGAGTGAAGGTTTCGGCCGTTAGATCGCCCCCTGGGGGCTGGCTGCAGTACAAGTCATAAAGCCCGCCTCCTCCGTGTTAATGAAGGAGACTTGAGCCCAAATAAAAAAAAATATTACACTTGCAATAAAATGTCCCGAAAGATAGTTCTGGTCGATTAAGGCACTGGTTATTGTGCTGAAATAGGTGCAGATCTTCATTTTTGTAAACAGTTTGTTTTTAGCAGTAATTTAATGCTGGGCGTGTCATCGTGATTGACAGCTGTGATTGACAGTTTCTCAAAGCGCGGCGTCTGAGCTTCGGCAGGAGACTGAAGTAGACTGAAATGTTATTATTCGATTTCTGTGTTATTTTACCATGACAAAATGAGTTCAGCAGTAAACTACAGTTTCTGACATACATGATCCTGGTGGAACACTGTTTATTCGCTAAGTTCAGGGCTTTTTTCTGGCTTTATTAGTTTGCTGATACACGCCTAGCCACCCAGATAGCAAAACACAGTTCCGGCTAGATTCTCGCCTGCCGGAGACTTATCTCTTAGAGCTCAGACTGACTAATGTTACCTCTGCGGGACCTACTCCGGATGCCTGGACTCACTGCCCAATTCCAGCCCGAGTCAATCGAGCCAGATGCGGCGGCCGAGCGAGCAGGCGCTGCCGCATGCGAGCCGGAATCAGCCCGCGACGCCGCGAGTAAGTTATGCGCTGCGGCCTGGAGCTGGCGCGATTGAATATATAAAACCCTCATATTTGTTAACGTTATTACATCCATTTGTGTTGATATGACAGCAAACGCATGCTGAGAAGTTCGGGGGGCGTAGTTGATTTTACATAAAGCGTTCGATTGGAAGCTCGACTCTGCTCATTTTCGCGGCTCCTCCTCTGGCTCCATCAGACAATCCTTCTGCGCATGTCTGGCTCCAATTTCAGCAGTCTTTTGCGACAGTTTGTGCCCGTCAAGCAGGCGTTTTGCCCTCAAGGCGTTCAATGGGAAAAAGGGCTGTCGCGTCGTCCATATTTTTTACAGTCATTGGTTGGTTCCTGTTGGTTGTGCACCTTTTTTACCAACCAAGTTTGTTGGCGCCATTATTATGACACAGATCACTCTGCCTATTCATGCCAGAGCTCTGCAGAAAAAGTGATTGACAGATCGTAATTTGTGTGTAACTTATCTTCATTTATTCATGATTTGGTTATGGGTAAATCAATGACCATGCAGGTCAGGTGGTTAAAACGGTAGGCTACAAATAATTAATTCGTTATGAATTAATTAATTATGTATAAATTATAAATTCATTGCCACCTAAGACGACGATGCCATCGTCCATCGTGATGCCAAATTGGCCAACATTGCCCAACCCTAGTCTCTATAACCCACCTACTGCCAGTTTACCCAATTATATTTTAGCATTCCAGGTTCAGATTTGAAGGTTGCTGTTCAGTTGTGTGAAATAGAAATGGTTTTAAAATAAAAGCTTCAGGTGATGATTTGGACAAAAACTCCTTTACCATGGAAAAGATTCCTTTTGTCACGTGTCTTCAATAGTAAGGCAGCTCTCTTGTGTTGGTGTTGTCAATCTGGCAAATTGCATTTGTTTGAAGTCGTCGAAATAGGGGCTGGGTGAAAACGTTTTTTGTATGTGAACTGCAAAACCTACAGTTCAACCACTGGGTATCAATCTTACATACTGCACCTTTACATGAACATCATTAATGCCTGAACACTGGTCATATAAACATTCTTCTAAAACTTTCTATTTCCTTTCCACAACCTCAGCTTAAATCCCAGGGCATTGATATTGTGAACATCACAATATTTTTGCAACATGTGCCATACCGTGTAGTAAGAACTCCTACATGCTGAATGCTTGTGAATATAAACCGGCGAATGTATCAGAGAAGGTTAGACGTCGCACTCCATCGCAAGGAGGGGATAGGAAATCAAACAGCAAGAAATGCATTTGGCAAATTTTTATTTTTGCATTTGGTGAAAATCTCATGCACCACCTCTGATTTAAACCATTCTGGAGAAATTAAAGACAAGCACTTTTACATAATGTGGAGAAAACACATGGCCAGTACTGTGTGAGATGGAGAGTGCAGGACATTAACAATCACACTGTTGTACAGAAAGACAATACAAGTGATCCAAATAAATGATTTATAAAATTACCCATGAATGCAGACATGCAGGACCATTTCATGCGCCATAATACAGAATCTGTAACACTGTTTTTAAATGTTTTAATTACCAAAAAGATTTAAACATGAAAAGACACAACATAGCAATGCGTAAAGATGAATGGATAGAAAATGATGATGCAGGAAACTAAATACTTTTTGTTAATTCAAAATCTTGCGTTATATGTTTGTAACATGCTTGTTTCTTTGCAAGTTAAAATCAAGCACATTTGAAATCCTAAGTCCTGAATATTAAGTTTGCTGGTGCTGTTTTAGGCTGTGTTCACACTTGGCAGGTTTGGTTCGATTAAAACAAACGGATATGTCAGTTAGTGTGGTTCAATTGAATAAGTCTGAAAACTGCCATCTGAACCTTCCTGCTCAACATACAATTGGTAAGTGTCTGTCACCAAAATATTTTTTTATCTTAATTGTTTTGTATATTTCTATCATTTAGACCATTTTAAAGCTAATCCTAGACTAAATTGCATGTTTGAGCTGTATTACCTAAAAATAACTTGCAGTTACATCAGTGCCATTCACTCTAACAAAATAACCCGAGAGGTCTGTTACCCCTACATAGCTTAATACATTGTTGTAACTTAAAAATTTTAAATTACTGATTAGATTAAAACTTTTAAGTTGTCAGAATAATGTTAAGTTTTCACAACAGAAAAATTTTGATAATTGCATGAACTAAAAATGTGGCTAATTTTAAATGTAAATATGTCTGTCAATTAGTTTGAATCAAAATTTAACTTGTAGCAACCCAAAGAAATTGGGTTGATAACTCAATTTTTGCAAACTAATGGAGTTCTGGAATTTTTCTTGCTTTACAAAAATACACAAGAGTTTGAGGAGGACCTTAAAAACGCAAGTGATGAAAATTGCCATCCTTGGTGATCAGTCTACTTTGGAAATGAACCACAAGATGAAAACCATCATGTTTGAGGGCATGAGAATCCTAATTGGAATGGATATCTCAAGGGGCTGTGCTCTGCTGATGGGCATTATATATGCTCTGAATCTGAGCTACCCCCAGAAACTTAAATATACTTGTAAAGTTTCATGAACTAGATGGACTGAAGCCCAGTGCAAAAGTAATGCGCCCACACACTGTTTTGTTTTGTTTTGTTTTTTTTAGCTATTTTTCATACTTTTTACATGGGACAGTACACATTTTGTTTTGTAAAATAAAAATAAATTACTGGAAACAAAAGTGTTGTTGGTGAATATATTTCTTACAAGCAACTAAATGAACAGTAAATTTGAAAGCAAACCAAAAATTAAACAAGTTCAGCGACTTTTATTTGAGGTTCTAAACTTGAAAACTTGGATGTATAATTATGGTAATTAAGTACATAACACATTAAGTACATAATTTATTATGTTTTTCTTTTGGTCTTAACAATATTTTTTAGAGTGTTGGTTTTTCTCAAGATGCATTCTAGCAATGTGGTCTTTAAAGGCATTTTATATAAGCTGTTTAAATACTTCAATTTTACAAAGGACTAGTCCTGGTTTAAACTAAGCCCTGATTGTGAAACTTCAAGTTGCATCAAGACAGACTAAATGTATATATTTTTTGGTTTTAATTCAGGTCGAAAGAACCAAGAGAACCAAACTACAGGTATGAACAAACCCATAGTACTGTAGTATTTGAGAGGTTTTAGTAGTAGTGTTATTTGTACATAATTTTACAGCTTTTGTGTAAATGCAAAGATGTGCTTTTACTAACCTTTTTCCATAGGGGGCAGAAATTCTCCTGAAGAATTATAATACGAACAAATCTTAATTGTGTGTTTCAACCACAGACCAGGTCAGAGTTCGTTTATGCAGCTTTAAATATTGGGTGAATGAAAACTGATACAAACCTTTTCGCCTTATCACCTGTGGTGTTTCATCTGAAACTGAGAATAACAGAAAATATTAAAGAGAAAACTGGAAATTAACATACGTATATACATTTATGATAATATGATGATGTTATGAATACCTTTGTCTTCCATGAGCATGTTTGAGAGATAAGCTAATAACATATCTCTTCTGTCTGCAAACTCCTCAACGGTGTCTGAGACAACTTTCATGGGATCAAAAGTGACGTCAGGAATACCACCTGAGGAAAATAAATGTTACGTTAAACATATGTTAACATAACGCACATAATTTTTTCCCAGGGTAAAAACATAAAACATACAAATTGTTTGGAAGGGATGTATATGCATTACCTTCATCCCTCACAAACAGACTGGACAGATAATTAGAGACGGTGGTCTTTACATCAGTGGCCTCCTCTGCAACCTTTTCAACCAGCTCTGTAGGACGAGTGCTCATTTTGGGGAACCAAGCTAAAATATTGACAAGATATATATATATATATATATATATATATATATATATATATATATATATATATATATATATATATATACATATACATATATATATATATATATATATATATATACATATATACATATTTATACATATACATATATATATATATATATATATATATATATATATATATATATATATATATATACATATTTATACATATTATATATATATATATATATATATATATATATATATATATATATATATATATATATATATATATATATATACTGTAAAATCAGTATTAGTGTACAGATCTATTAACTTCAATCTATATTTAAATACATTCATTTTAAGTATCCACATTATTTATATTATTTTTCCTTTAAAATGATCAAGTTAGACATTCTCTTCAGACTTATTTTTGTTTTATCTTGTTAAAAAAATATATTTTGTTAAAAGAGCATTTATGTTTAAGTGTCCAATAAATTGGCATAATTTCCCTGCCAACAAGTGATCCATTGGATCATTTAAGGTGTTTAAGCAAACTTCGCTGTCATGTTTTACTTTGGACTGTACTTGTTTTTCCTGTTGTTGTTTATGTGGTTATTTGATTCACTGATCTGTTTATTTTGTACTAGGAATATGTGTATATTTGTACTATTTCCCTTTCTGTTGATGTTGATGTTTTATGTAATTTATGTTTTGTATTGTTATCTACTGTTATTATTATGCAATTGCAATAAATTGTGGGACACCCTTGAAACTGAGACATCTCAAGGGGTTAATCCTAATAAATATGAAATAAATATGAAATAAATAGTAATTCACTTTGTTATGGTAAAGCTTCATTTTTAGCATACATTATTTGGTCGTCAATGACATATGATATTTTAGAAATTATTAGTATATCATGATTTGGATTCAAGAAGCATTTCTTGTGTGCTGATGTTGAAAAAAAGGGTAATTGATTAAAAATCCCAGATTGTCTAAAATAATGTAAAAAAAAATCAATACCTTCAAGAAACCCAAATATGGCTGATGAAGTGTTCTTGATCACATTTAAAATTTGCAAAAATGCTTCACTTGCCATATCTGCTGGATAAATAATGGTTACCTCCAGGATGGCTGAATGACAAAGAGAGAAATAAACAGAAATTTAAAAAAAAAAGAGTTGAAAGTTTCATTGAAATGCTCACAAAACAAAACCCAGTTATTTCAGGAATACCTTCAAATAAATAAAATAAGTATCCCACTGGCAATCGAATCCAGTCAGTAACTGTATCCAATACAGTGCCTCCAAGTTTGGCTGTTTCAGTGATGTCTGCATCCCCTGTTAATAAAAAAAAAGACTATAATAAAAAACAAACAATTCTGAGTCTGACTAACCACACAGAATCAATGCTTATTTAGAGAATCCATGCTGGAATATTAACAGGATGCAGTTTAGACTTTTATGAGTGAATTAATACAGTGGGTGATTTGCAGTACATTCTGTGCCTTCAAAAATGTTTTTTAGATATTGTATACTAGGGTATATCCAGAAGTATGCGGAAGGACTTTTAATATGTCAGTGACCTGGGTGAAGTGCTTCCGGTGAACAGTATACCATTGGCACATTTTACTTCCGTTTTCTTTCAAAATCAGTGATCTCCACTATATCTGAGTGATATACGATATAAAGTGAGTCTCAGATAGTACAAGAAGCACTGCATTAAATAAAAATTTTCCCTGCCGTGTGCTTAAAATATGAACATTTATTTTACCCCAGTATAATAAATAGATCTTCTGCGCTAGCCTGCAAATACTGACGGGGGGGCGCGTGCGTGTAAACGGCTTTTCAACTAGTTTTACGCTTGAGCAACTAAATGGATGACAAAGTTTATTTAACGGATTATATTTTTATTACATTACAGTAGAGCTGTGAACCTACACTAGTCTCACGGTTCGGTTCGGTTCGACAATTATCATGCCATCGATTCGGTTCAATACGATATTTCGGTGCATCACGGTGCATTGACGATGCTTTCCATACACAATTTTATATTTTCTTCACAGCAGCAGTTCTTGTATTAAAATGTATGAATATATTTATATTTATATATTATTTGTAATACAATTTTGTCGTTTAATATAAACAGTCAGATATATAAACTGTAACTTTAAACAAAACGAGCATTAAGCAAATAATATAAACAAATATAAATATCCAGCTCAATTTCTGATCCTTGTCTAGTTCTCTTACACCTCTTTGATTGGTCACACCCTCAACAAAAACGGTTGCGATAGGCTCTTGCGCACTGCGCTCTTCAGATAAGTGACACTAATAAGTGGCAGGCGGCAACGGCGATCTCACAGCTGATGCATGATAGACACGGTGGAGAAAACTCTGCAGACATGCGCTCGTTTCTGTATCCAAACATAATGCTGTAAAACAGCCGAGAGGAGAAGAAAAGCCACCCCAGCAGGTCAAATGGGCCTCTGTGTGTGTGTGTGTGTCTGTGTGTGTGTATGTGTTTGTGTGTGTGTGTGTGTGTGAGAAAGAGAGAGAGACAGAGACAGAACGAAAGCGAGAGCGAGAGAGAGAGAGAAAGAGAGAAATGGAGTAGGCTACTTTTATTCTCTCGATCTCAGTGAAATAGGGGCTATTGTTGTATATGTCAGTGAAAGACTGATCCAGCAAACACACACAGTGAAATTGTGCACAGTTTATGAGTTTTAAGTAGTTAAAGCGTTGTAAATACTCGCGATCGCCTCCCTCGCGACAGAGCGCATATGAGGTAAATGACGTCAGTAATAACCGGTTATGATTATTACTGAACCGATACCGAATTGTCCGCGTCTGCATTGCGATGCACCGAAGAAACGATTAATTTTGACACCCCTACATTACAGCATCGATGCTGTTAAAGGAACCGTATAAAATGGAAAAAACTCACACTAACCATTCACCGGAAGTTTATCAGTATGGGGAAAAACACTAGCTGTGCATATACCCTATAGCCATGACGCCACTTAAAATTTGCAGAGCAGCTTCAATGAGCAAACTAAAAACAAACATTCTGCTTTAACATATTTTAAAATGTACATGTCTTACTATTACAAAATGAGAAAATGGTTGTGCTGGTGTTAAATAAAAATTTGAAATCTTTAAAAATATTTTTGATCCTAATTTTTTAAACAGTGATTATACATGATTATATCACTGTTTCTCTAAAATAAGATTTAAAAATAAATTTAAATCAGTACCTTTGAGGAACCCAAATATGGCTGATAAAGTGTTCTTGATCACATTTAAAATTTGTAGGAATGCTTCACTTGCCAAATCCGCTGGATAAATAATGGTTACCTCCAGAATGGCTGAATGGCAAAGACAGAAATAAGTGAAGTTTATTTATAAACTAATTTGGAGAGGATCACATGCTTATGATTGCTTGCGGCTGGTCCCGCATTATTCAATTTATGATTCACCAATCAGATGATTCCTTAGCCACTACAAATACCTTAAGTTCCATATGACAGCCATCTTTGTTTTGAAAAACCTCCCCTTCCACCCCTACTCCTCCTCCTTTCCTAAATGGGTGGCACGGTGGCCCAGTGGTTAGCACTGTTGCCTCACAGCAAAAATGTCACTAGTTCTAGTCCTTACCAAGCCAGCCGACATTTCTGTGCAAAGTTTACATATTCTCCCCATGCTCACGTGGGTTTCGGTTTCCTCCGGGTTTTCCGGTTTCCTCCCACCATCCAAAATTATGCAACTTAAGTTAATTGACTAATCCAAATCAGCACTGTAGACATGCTCCTAGTAAGTAGTTATCTCTTAAGAGCAATCACTATCTGTTCAGCATCTACTACAGTAGGGGAGTTCTCGAGATCTACCTGAGCTCAAACTCCCCTTTCGCCCTGCAAAAGGGAGGGAGCCCTGGGCTCGAGGATCTTATAAGCTCAGGGTCTTTCTTCCGGGACAGCATGCCAAACAATCTTAATAATCAATCATCAGCTAAGTGTGAACTCTTGAAGCAGGAATTAAAAATTAAGGGTTAAATGTTTCATTGAAGTGATCAAAAATGATTAATTATTTCTTTATGCAGAGGACTGCATAAAGCCTGTTATTTCAGCACTGTACATACCTTCAAACAAGTAAAATAAGTAACCCACTGGCAATCGAATCCAGTCAGTAACTGTATCCAATACAGTGCCTCCAAGTTTGGCTGTTTCAGTGATGTCTGCATCCCCTATTAAATAATTAAGAATGACAATAATTAAAAACAAACAATTTTGACTAACCGTACAAATTTTATGCTTATTTTGAGAATCCATGCTACAATTTGAACAGAATGCAGTTTAGACGTTTATGGGTGAATTAAAACAGTAGGTGATTTGCAGTACATTCTGTGCCTTCGAACATGTTTTTTTAGAAATTGTATAATAGTCTTGACACCACTTAAAATTTGTACATTTTCACTGAGCAAATTAAAAATAAACATTCTGCTTTAACATATTTTAAAATGTACATTTCTTACTATTACAAAATGAGAAAACTATTGTGTTGAATAAAAATGTGATATCTTGTAAATGTAAAATTTAAACAGTGATTATAAATGATTATATCACTGTAGGGCTGGGCGATTTGGCCTAAAATCAAAATCTTAATTAATTGAACATTTTAACTTGATTACGATTAATGAACGGTTATTTTATTTATTTATAGGGATGTCCCAATCCGATATTCATATCAGAAGTAGGTCCGATGACGTGAAGTAATTGGGAAAAATGCTTTCAGCCAAGATTTCTAAATCACCTAACATGTCCCGGATTCTGCCTTCATTTTCTATAGCTGCGTTTTTGCATTTTTTTATATGCAAACTTTGGCCGGTGCATCTCAATCTCTCAGCAGCACCCAGACTAGGGAGAGAGAAAGAGGGTGCAGATTTGACCTGTCAGTGGTGCACATGGATAATAGGAGTGAAATAGTGGATTTCTTAATTTTTTTATTTCATTTTTTTACTTGAACACACTGAAAAGAAACAGTGTCATGTAAAAGGTGTTAAATGCTTAGCATTTTTTGTTGTTTTAATTGTCTGTTAAATAAGAATAAGAAATCGTTCTGTTGCTAAGGGCCATTACAGTTTAAAAGAATGAATGGTATAACTTTCGGGCAGAAGGAAAATTTAATTAGAGGCATTCCCATGTTTAACTCTTCTTTAAAAAGCCCAGAAAGACAAAGTGCTCTGATAAACAGTGTCAGCTTTGCACATCAGTTTGCAGTTCTGTCTTTATTTACATTGTCAAATTTTTCCCATGTGGGAATCTGTGCAATGTATTATGCAAATAAAATGAATTTTGATAAATAAAATAATTCTTAAAAAAAGTCATATTATTTTATGTGCTGTGGAAAAAAGGTGTGTTTCAATCCAGCTACTGCAAGTATATTTTTGTTAAAGATATTATGTGCAATATATATTATTATAAAATTAATAATGTTTTGTTTGGGACCATTGATACAGGAATAATCTTCTTACTATACAAACACAGATTAAATAGATCTGATCATGTAAATGTTTGTACTAACCATACTGCACATTTTTATTCATTTAACATTAACTTATAACAAAAACTTCCTATTTCTGCTGCCCAGTGTAAAAGATACCTTTCACCTCAAAACTGGATCAAAATTTCATCAAGAAGCTGTGTGTGAAATTGAAACTTTAGACACTCAACCTTTAGCAGTTGGTCAATTAACATTTTCTTTTCTTATGTTCCTGCTCTCAGCTGTTTCTACCATTTGCTAATGGTAAAAAATAAATAACTGAAGTGACCTTTAATTTGTATTTTGCACTTTAAAAAATATATTTTTGTTTATTCAATTAAGATATTTTTCAGGGTCTTAATATTTATTCTTTAATTCTTTTTTTACATATTCTTATGTAAAAGGTTTACATTTATGCAACCAATAGTTAATAAATTGGTTGTTTTTTCCATACTGTTGCTAACTTTTGTTCTCAGTTTGATCTAGCCGTTCATACATCATACATTCCACAACGAAATAGGTAAACCACGGATTTGTATCGTTATCGGTTCATCCTGAGGCTGCAATATCGGTATCGTATCGGAAGTTAAAATGTACCGAGACATCCCTATTTATTTATTTAATGTTTTTGCCCTCATAGTTCACTGACAGGTTTTGTACAGTAAATATGATCACATATTACAAGTGAGAGATATTTAAATGAAGAGTGCATTACTTGATTTTAAAATAATTGAAGGAAACACACTATATATTGTCAATGATTATTTATTGAACATTAATGCTAAACAACTGAAATTAAAACGCACATTGCCCAAAACGCGGCTCTCCTCGCCGACCACCCTTGTCGCCGATACTTAAGCGACCGATCACAAAGTTTGCGCTATGTGTCGTTGTAACGTGTAGTTTGTTTGAGAGGTGTGTGGTTATGCAAAGGCTACGCCGGACTGTGTGCGTGCGCTTGGCAGAAGTATAATAACAGAATAATATAATAATTATAAATTAGCCTTGACAAAGCAAAATCACGTAACTCCACACATGGTAAGAAAAGAAAATGAAAAAAATTGACCTGGAAAAATTAGATCGATTATAGGTTCTGAATGCTGATTTCGATTACTTTTTGATTAACTGCCCAGCCCTATAACACTGTTTGTCAAAAATAAAATTTAAAAATGAATTTAAATCAGTACCTTTGAAGAACCCAAATATGGCTGATAAAGTGTTCTTGATCACATTTAAAATTTGCAGAAATACTTCGCTTGTCAAATCCGCTGGATAAATAATGGTTACCTCCAGGATGGCTGAATGGCAAAGACAGAATTAAACAGAAACCAGCGAGTCTAAAATAAGTTGAATCTTTCAATGAAATGATCAAACATGATTAATTATTTATTTATGCAGAGAAATCAGGGGCATTTTCTAATGCTGATTGAAACATGTTCATCATTCGTATTTCACTCCATATCTGCTCACACAACACAAGCTAATTGTTTCAGCAATGTACATACCTTCAAATAAGTAAAATAAGTAACCCACTGGTAATCGAATACAGTCAGTAACCTTATCCAATACAGTGCCTCCAAGTTTGGCAATATCAGTGATGTCTGTAATAATAGTAATGATTTAAAAAAAAAAAAAAAAAACAATTCTGAACAACCGCATACAGGATCGATGCTTTGAGAATTAATGCAGGAATGTTAACAAGATGGAATTTAGAGGTTTATGAGTGAATTTATATGTGATCTGAAGTACCTCTAGCGCCTTCCAATATGTTTGAAAGATACTGTACAATAGTCTTGATTCCACTTAAAATTTGCACAACAGCTTCACTCAGCAAATCCACTGGCGTAAAGACTATATCCAGGACGTCTACGCAGCAAGAAAGTCAAAATATTAGTGCATCTAGCCCCTCAAATATAACTAACAATGTATTTTTATCTTAATATTAAAAAATTATGGTTATCATAATAACAATAATATATGGAGTATTGAGATTACAGAGAGGTTAGATCATTTAAATACAATAGAACTAGTAAATAAAAATACTCAATAACAATATAGCACATTTTAGTAGCATGTACTCCAATTCTTGGGTTATATCACATTAGGAGTCTCTTATTACATGTCATCTCACAAAACAACAAATATTTTAGCATGAAAAATAAGGCAGGTACCTTCGTATAAGTGGAATAAGCAGCAGACTGGAAATCTGACCCATTCTGTAACCTCATCCAATGCAGTTCCACCATATTTCACAGTTTCGATGATTAATTCTGAATGTAAACAAACAAAGAAGAAGCAGAGCTGAATAATTAAAATGTTAAACTGCTTGTGAACTATTTTAAAAGCGATAAATTGAATTGAATGAATATTTACATACCATCAGGTGTGAGCATTTCTGTCACATAAGACACGGATGAGTCAGCTGCTGAATAAAGAGCTTCCTTCGGATTATATAATAATTCACCAATGTATTCTAGATATTCCAAATAAAAGATGAAAGAAAATGGCATGAAGATAACAATTTTATAAATAAATATATCATACATTTTTTCATTGGACTGGCCTATGCTCTTTGGACTGGCTTAACGTTAGTCAAAACGGAAATGCTGTCGTTTACGTTCCTCATCTCACAACATTCTCAAACATACAAGTTTGCGATGCATTTACAATGAACTGATTGTCAGAGGCGTATTAAAAGTACTTAATATCATTCAGTGTGATAGTTTTGTGAGGAAAAATACCAAAACAAGTCAAATGTCATTCACTACCATGTACATCGTTCTTCTCAATTGGGCGCGTTCATGTGACAACTGAAGCACAGCTGTTGCCGATTCAAAAATGAGTCACTGATTTGAATCTTTTAGCGAATCGGTTCATGCGAATCAGTCGAGTCAAAATTATGCGAGAATGATAATGACTTCTGTTTTTGACACAAAGCTGCTGTATAGCTTTAGAAGACTTAAAATATACCATGTTATACTAATTATTAGATTTATTAAGGGTTTTGCACTCTTTCTGAAAACTGAAAGATTCAGTTAACTGCATTAATAACATAACATAACAAATTTTGAAAAATAGTCTAAAAAAAATGACTGCTACCAAACTAAAACGAATTATTTTTGTGTAAAGAAAGCACAGGCCTACCATTAGCATCATTAAACATATTATTCATGTGGTTTATCCTGTTTTCGATTCCTTCAATGGCCATGTTCACTGCTAGCGCTGGATCTGAACCTAAATCCTGGATGCCTGCATGACAAAAGTTCTGAGTGAAATCAACAAATTCAACAACAGTAGAAACAAGTCAAATAAAAACTATTTATTCAACTTACTTGCAATCTGATCATCACTGACAAAGTCAAACATGACAACACCAGCTATTGACCAAGAGATCAGAAGTGTGATGATGACCACCCATTGTGCTGGACGACTCATGGTTAGTAAAATTCCATGACTCCTGGCTGTAAAGGATTCTGGATGCACTGCTCTAGCCGGAGCATCTACAGCGGTGGGAGGGATGGATTTCACTACTGTATGAGTTAAGTTTGCACAAAACAGTATACCAATATCTGTTAGCAACCTTGGAGGTACTTGCTCTGAATGTTAAGTTTGCTTGCAAACATTTACAGTATATGCAAAAATGTTACATACAGTACAAGTTATATCCTGCAGTTTTCCTAAAAAATACAGCACCATAATGTGTACTGATAATTATTTGGTACATCTGTTCTCAAGTCTAAACTGACTTCACTCTTGCAAGAATAAACTGCATCTCCCTCGTGTTATTTTCTCCCCGCTGCTTGAGTTTAGTGACATCATGGACTAAACAAAGAAACTATTTATTAACTAAACAAAAAGAATGAGTTTTTTTTTCTGGTACTGATCCCCCATTGTAGTTTGATTGTGTCATAATTTATTGTTATTTTAGTACCATGTTATATTTTATTTTATTATTATTTTCACTTGTTATGTTTTTGTTTTATTATTATGTCTGGATGTGTTTTGCACTTATTGTAATGGTCTTGGATATAGTTTATGCTTGAATTTGTATTAATACTCTGTGAAATGTTTCAATGCTTATAATAAATAAATAAATAAATATTAACTAAACATCCCAATGTAATAGTTGTCATCAAAACATCAACTATGTTTGTTAGGCATATTGACACATGATAAGGTTAAACGTTTGGGGTCAGTTAGATTTTACTGCTTTCGTTTGATAAAAACAAATAATAAGGATAATAAATAAATGATATCTTGGTTGCCTTAAATTTGTATGCTAAATCAAATTAACCTTATGAGTCAGTGTAACTTATGTTAAACTGATTAAAACAGCTTGCATAACTTATAAAATTAAGTTAGAACATGATTAACTTAGTTTAAGAAGTTACAATAACTTAAAAACATATGCTGCCATGACTAATTGTATATATATATTTTTTTACAGTTTTTACACACACACACACACACACACACACACACACACACACACACACACACACACACACACACATATATATATATATATATATATATGTATATAGTAACTCAAACCAACTAATCCTAATGAGTACTGTGAACTTAATCTATTTGTGTAAAATAAGCAATTTGAGCACAGTAAAACCCAATAAATGAAATGAACTCAAATCAACTGAGTACTGTAAAACCCAATAAGTTAAGGCAACTCAAACCATTTGAGGAAACTGATTGCAACAAACCATTTGAGTTAAAAAAAACTGAGTATTGTGAACCTAATCTATTTGAGTAAACAAAGCAATTTGAGCACAGTAAAACCCAATAAATGAAGAGAACTCAAACCAACTAAGTACTGTCAAACCCAATAAGTTAAGGTCAGTCAAACTGTTTGAGAAAACCGATTGCTACAAACCATTTGAGTTCAAAAACTAATCCATATGAGTAGTGTGACCTTACTCCATTTAAGCTGAAGTAATAAGGTATTTAACTAACTTATTACCTTTAACAATGAGTTTAAAACTCTTTTCAAATGAGTTAACTTTCATTGAATTTTGAGTTCACTACACTCATTTCATTTTATAAAGTTGAGTGTTGGGTTTCAAAAATACATTAAAAATAGTATTGGGAAATATAATGACAATTTTTTAATTGTTTATTATTATCTATTTTTTAATAACCCAAAACTAACACGTGAATAAAACAATCACCATTAATAAGTACACTGTAAAAGTTGTAAAATGTTGGCTCAACTTAAATGTTTGACTTGACCCAGTTTAATCAATTTAAGTTGACTCAAAAATGTCCTGAAGCTTGTTGCCTTAGAATTTTAAGTTGAGTATTTTTACAGTGTAGCTGATCATTAAAAGTCTTTATTTATTATTATTTTTTTTTTTTTTTACTTAATAAAAGACATTTCTGTCTTGGTCTTGGGAAAAAAAATATGCATTAATGTCGTGACTATACAACTTGTTTCTTCAGATTAAAATCAATTGTCTTGCATCACAGCAGGATTTATAGTAAATTCAGTTTTTATTATCATTAATTATACACAGTTTTATTATAAAGCACTGTCTGTCAATAAAATGCAGAAGATCATGAGTGCAAGACCTGCAGTACCTTTGGTTGCCTGAGCCATGGTGCAGTAGTAACTTCAGCTGAATGTCCTTTGATTTTTGCTTGTGTAGGCTAATCGTATTAGGCCGGTTTCACCCAGTTGATGTTAATTCCCACTCAGGAAAAGATGTTCTTCTTTGTCGTCCCCATTCAATCCATGGGTGAAACCTCCCAGTCTAGTGAGGAAAAGCGGGATGAGGGGTTTTCAGAGAGCCGGATTTGGGATCATGGCAGTGGGAGAGTGGGGATGGCAGGTCAGGGACGTAAACAGGGGAGTTCGGGCTCAGGCAAATTGGTGCTGGTAATTTAGCCCATGTTATTGGTGCCTCACATGGATGTGGGACGGGAAAAAGTGCTGGAGTGCTTCATGGTAACCTTATCCATTGCAAGCCCGGGTTTATTCTTAGACAGTGTTGGATTTACCAGCTGCACTCTCTCTTGCCTTTTTAGGCACTAGGGGGTGTGAACTAATGGAAGAAAAAAATTAGACAGTTGCATAGTCACATACTGTACTGTCACTGATTTTTAGCCATTTCACATCTGTCATTAAAGGGAGAGTTCACCCAAAAATGATAATTTACTCACTATTTATGTGGCTTCAAACCTTTATGTGTTTTTAAAACTCTGTTTAACACTAAATAAGATATTTTGGATAAAGACAAAAACCTGTATCTGCTCTTGTGTTCAACTGAAGAAAAGGCTTAAACAAGGGACAGTAAATGATTACAGAATTTTCATTTTTAGGTGAACTATCCCTTTAATTTGATGCACACACTGTCTAATATGTTTTACATCATAATATGCAATACTGTAACAAATTACCCAGCAAACAGGGAGTTTATTTGTTTTAGGTTAAATTAATAAATGATATTTATATTTAATACTCTCTATTTAAAGCTAATCCTGCTTCCACTTAGCACACTTCACTCAAATCTGACTGTTTATGGTTTCACTTGTAACTTCGTAGAACCGATCTGGAATACAGAAGCATGACTCCTATTTTTAAGCAGAACAAGCTTAGCAGAGAGGAGACTTGAGATGTGGATCTCTGAGGCACGGATCAACATTTTGGCTGGAATGCAGTGTCCCTCTGCTGGACATCAAGGGAATTACAGAAATGCACTGCAAAAGTATGCGCCATTGTTTTAAAGGGATGGTTCACCCAAAAATGAAAATGTTTCATTTCATTTTCTTGTCGGCTTAGTCCCTTTATTAATCCGGGGTCGTCACAGCGGAATGAACCGCCAACTTATCCAGCAAGTTTTTACGCAGTGGATGCCCTTCCAGCCGCAACCCATCTCTGGGAAACATCCACACACACATTCACACACACACTCATACACTACGGACAATTTAGCCTACCCAATTCACCTGTACCACATGTCTTTGGACTGTGGGGGAAACCGGAGCACCCAGAGGAAACCCACGCGAAGGCAGGGAGAACATGCAAACTCCACACAGAAACGCCAACTGAGCGGAGGTTCGAACCAGCGACCCAGAATGAAAATGTACACTCTTTATTTATTCACCGGCAAGCAGTTACACACTTTTATGAGTTTCTTACTTATGTTGAAAACAAAAGAAGATATTTTAATGAAAGCTAAGAAGCACTGACATACATTTTTAGCAAAAACAAAGAGAGTGGTCTGGATGCAGACCTGGTGCAGTGCGATCGGAGCTGCATCCCATGCTTTTTAATGCGCTCACCTAACCCCACCCCTAACCCTACCTGTCACAGTGATGTCACTCACTCCAATGAGTGCATTGTGTCTAACGTTGCATCGCTGGGTGATGCAATCTCAGCTTGCATTATAAAGGCTGCATCCAGAAATTATTGGTAATATAATTGCTACCAATTTATCAAACTTTTTTTTAAAAAGGGCTGCGCTCCGTCAGTACCTGGATGGGAGACCACATGGGAAAGCTAGGTTGCTGCCGGAAGTACTGTTAGTGAGGCCAGCAGGGGGCGCCCAACCTGCAGTCTGTGTGGGTCCTAATGCCCCAGTATAGTGATGGGGACTCTATACTGCTCAGTAAGCGCCGTCTTTTGGATGAAACGTGAAACCGAGGTCTCAACTCTGTGGTCATCAAAACCCCAAGAGGTCCTTTGAAAAAAGAGTAGGGTATTAACCCCGGGATCCTGGCCAAATTTGCCACTGGCCTCTGTCCATCATGGCCTCCTAACCATCCACATATCATAATTGGCTTCATCACTCTGTCTCCTCTCCACCAATCAGCTGGTGTGTTGTGTGTGGTCTGGCGCAAAAAAATGACTGCCATCGCGTCATCCAGGTGGATGCTGCACACTGGTGGTGGATGAGGAGATTCAATGTGTAAAGCGCTTTGAGTGCCCAGAAAAGCGTTATATAAATTTAAGGAATTATTATTATTATTAAAATATGAAGAGTTCAGACGCCGTCTGAAGTTTTCTCCTAAAATTAGTATTTTTCTCAGCCTCCTATGTTTATGTTAAAGTATTTTACTTTAAATTTTTGAAAATATCAAATGGCATTTAGAGGTTTTTGCATCTGAACTGTTCATATCTTCTTTATTGTTTAACAGAAGAAAGAAAATTGGGAACCAATGAACAAGTGGAATTAATGAGTAAATTATGAGTTTTCAGTTTTGGGTCAACATGCGCTTCTAAAGATAAACCACCACCAGTGATGGGGGGGACATGACAATGCTTTTTATTACCTTTCTTCTTTATGCTAAATTAATAATTGTTAATAATTGTTAATTATGCTAAATTATGCATCATTAGAAACCTTAAAAACTTTATCCTGCACTCTCAGAAATAAAGTACGTGATCTGTCACTGGGGTGGTACCTTTTTAAAAGGTACAAATTTGTACCTTAAAGGTCATATTAATACCTCAAGGGTCCATATTAATACTTAAAAAGTACAAAAGTGTTCCTCTTAAAATTTTTAGATAGGCTACTAATGTATACTTTTAAGGTACCAACATGGACCCTTTAAGTACAAATGTGTAGCTTTTAAAAAGGTACCACCCCAGTGACAGATCGCATACCTTTATTTCTGAGTTCATGTGAAACCTTTTTGAATCATTTCATTTGTACTTTATTAAAATCTTTTGCCATGTTCCTCTCACCTGTGGGTTGTACCAGGTTTCATATTATGTCTACTAAATGTATACTATTTTATACACTAATCCTTTTATTTTTGTAAATGCGAATTTTGCCATGTTTTGGAAGGGTTTGATGGTGAAGGTTTAATCATATTTGGTCTCTTTTTAGTTCTAGAATTCTGATACTGTGGCAGCACTAACAGAAAAATGCAAAATGAAAAAAAAAAAAAGAGTAATTATAATTTTTGTATTATCGTTCCAAATTTTGAAACATAACTATCGTTTACACAGCTGTTGTCACATCCATGACATCATTTCATTGCAGTTTTAGCTTTCAAAATATTTAATAAAATATTTATTTATTCATTTATTCACTTTGCTTCGACCTAGTCCTGATTTCTCAGGGTTTGCCACAGTGTAATGAACTACCAATTAAAATGTATTTTGCGAAACATATTTAAAACTTGTAGATACTTCTTTAACATATTTATGTGTTATATTTTTCTGAAATACTTTGAAATTTGAATGTTAAAATGTTATCTGAGCTTAAACTGCATTTTAAAATTATTTCTGTCGTAATGACTCTTCAGTTCTGCAATTTTTTAAATATTAAGTCAAACATTTTTTTAAATGAAGTTTAACAATAAAACTGAGGCAGCATGGTGGCTCAGTGGTTAGCACTGTCGACGCACAGCAAGAAGGTTGCTGGTTTGAGTCCCGGCTGGGCCAGTTGGCATTTTTGCATGTTCTCCCCATGTTCATGTGGGTTTCCTCCAGGTGCTCCAGTTTCCAAAGACATGGGCTATAAGTGAATTGGGTAAACAAAATTGGCCTTAGAATATGAGTGAATGTGAGAGCGTATGGATGATTTCCAGTACTGGGTTGCGACTGGAAGGGTATCCGCTGCGTAAAACATATGCTGGAATAGTTGGCGGTTCATTCCGCTGTGGCGACCCCTAATAAATAAAGGCACTAAGCCATAAGGAGACTAAGGAGAATGAATGAATGAACTTTTTAAATCTTATTTCCAACCCCAAAGTTTTAGGTTTGTGTTGCATTATAAAACAAACTATTAAAAGTGCTCTAAAATATTTGACAGCATCGAAAGTGTCTAAATGATTTGCTATTTAATTGTTAAAAATCAAGAATATGCATTAATGCATTACTTTGAATTTCAGTATGAATTAGTTTTTTCTCTTTTGCTTATATGCAGTTGAAGTCAGAATAATTAGACCCTCAGAATTATCAGCCTCCCTGTTTATTTTTAACCCAATTTCTGTTTAACTTAGAGATTTTTTCAATACATTTCTAAACATAATAGTTTTAATAACTCATTTTCTAATAACTGATTTAATTTTATTTTTGCCATGATGACAGTAAATAATATTTGACTATATATTTTCAAGACACTTCTATACAGCTTAAAATGTCATTTAAAGACTTAACTAGGTAAATTAGGTTAACTAGGCAGGATAGGGTAATGTTTGTATAATGATGGTTTGTTCTGTAGACTATCAGAAAAACTATAGCTTAAAGGGGCTACAAATTTTTACCCTAAAATGGTGTTTAAAAAATTAAAAACTGTTTTTATTTTAGTAGAAATAAAACAAGTAGGACTTTTTCCAGAAGAAAACATATTATCAGACATACTGTGAAAATTTCCTTGCTCAGTTAAACATCATTTGGGAAATATTTGAAAAAGAAAAAGATCAAGGGGGGGGGGGGGGGGGGGTAATTATTCTGACTTCAACTGTATATTAAAGCAATTATTTAAATTACAAAGCAATTAAAGCAATTTAAAAATTACATTTCGTGTACTTGCCAAACAATGCTGAATTATGCGTTTGATGTCAGGTGGTGTAAAAAAAACAGAAAGGTTGAAAGAAATGGATTTTGAATATGACACTTTATTCTAAAAATGTTTTTGTGCATAAATGAAAGGAAGCAATTAAATAAACACAAGATTTATGAATTAATCCAAACATAGATGGTACAAAAATAAATGTGAAAAACTTATGAGGTTGGAACACAAATGCAGCACATCATTAAAACGATAGGCCCAGATCAAAGCAGCCTTCGGTTAAAACCCCTTATCCTATCCAAAATATTGACTGAAATCAACAACGAAAATGTAAAGAGTAGCAAAACGACCACTCTTGAAATATGGCTCATGCCAATACCGTCGCATTGACTATGTTCACAGACGATTCCTTAACGTGTTAAAAAAGCAAAGAATCACCCAGTAATGAATATTCAGACATGTCGTTTTATCGTAAAAGAGAAAACGAGGGGCAAAAAAACAAGGCAGCCCAGCGATGAGAGTTATCTTGAGTGAAGTTCTACAATTTGATAATATTTCTCTACGCGTTTAGTCGTGTTATTTTATAATGCATGATATTGTGAGATACACTGAATGGACTTTTTATTTTCTCTCACAACAGTAAGGTATGTTAGCAGTCATTTTATCTTATTTGCAGGAAAGATGCAGTTATGGTCAAGCATAATGCCCACTTGGTCTCGTACTATTCTGATACATACATTGCTCTATCGTTAATCCAAAGTGACTAAATAGAAAATGCACTCGTCCTAAGAAGCAGAAAACGAAAAGAGAGACACACTGAGCGGGTGCAAAATAATCAGGCCCAGCAAACTCACTAAAACCAGTGCGGACGTCATTACCTTCTGTGAAAACCCACAATAATGTGTCAGAAATGCTACCTATGCACTGCTGTATGTCTTTTGTTGTTGACACGTTCAGTTAATTCAATGTACAATTGACAGAATTCATTTAAGGTTTAAAAGAGGCTGGTCAACGTCCTACTGGAAGTGTCAAGGATGTCCAGAATCGTCGGGAATATTAAAACGGTTGATCTGTTGGTCGTACTTTCCTCACAGCGTCGACTTTTTTTTTTCCTCGGCCTGGATAAGAACGCAAAACAGCATTATAAAAAGTAATAAAACAAGCCAAATACAAGGGAAAACTAAACACACTATTTACACTACATACAAACAAGCCTTTCTTATCATTAATCGTGATGGACGTCTCCCCGGAATACTATTTTTGGCTTTACTGACAGATAAAATGCGATCGCATGTCCGTTTTGTTTTTTTCGTCAATGGAAGATGGATTGGGTCAAGATGGCACAAAACCTGGAAGCTTCACTCATCAAACGCTCAGTCTTTTTTTTGTAGGGCAGTCTGTTGTGGCACACTGGGGCTCTGTGTTTAGAGGTTGTCCCCGGGTTGGTACTGTGGTTCAGTGGCAGTGAAGTAATCCTCCAGGAAGGCTTGCAGATACTCAAAGGTGGGCCGCTCTTCGGGGTCCCTCTTCCAGCACTGGAGCATGAGCTCATGCAGGGAGCTGGGACAGTCCTGAGGGCAAGGCATCCTGTAACCACGCTCCACTTGCTCCAAGACTTCCCGGTTGTTCATGCCTGAGGGACAAATCAAAAGCATGTGCTCTTTTAAACTCAGGGGGAAAAAAAACGCAAAAGGAGGCTCCTAAATTCCTGTATGATGCTGGGTTGTAATTCATTCTCTAATTTAAGAGTTTAAAGTGAAAGTTCAACCAGAAACATTCCAAACCTTTTTGTTTCTTTTGTGGATCACAGATAAAATATATATTTTGTTCACCAAACAATGTAAGAATATGGGGCACAAAATAACATTGATTACCATGAGCTAGATTTAAAGGTGCTGAATGGAAGTTTATTTACTCCCATAAAACATAAAAATACCATAATATGTTTGTAGCAAGTAGGGCTGCACGATTCTGACAAAAATATGAATCATGATTTTATTTTATTTTTTAATTCAAGATCGTGATTTTCTCACGATTCTGTAAATGTAAATTTAAGGGTAATTTGATATGCCTATTATTATTGTTCATTTTCAAACATATGGCAAAATAATAACAATAATGTTATTTTAGCCCACCTGTGGCTAACACAGGTGAAATGGTTGACAGTCGAACTGCATATTAAAATTATTTCTGAATGTGATAGGTGTCATTTTTTGTATTTTGTAAAACTAGAGAAGATTAGATTTTCCCTTCAAAGACCTAACAGAACATTTGCCAAAATTTGGGATGCCCTTTCTTTCTATGTTAAAACTCTTCAGCTGGATCTAGACTGATCACCTCAGCTTTTGATCACAATAGTACATCAGTTTGTAATCTTTCATCACTCGAAATGTAACATTTGAGATTACTGTATAAATGTAGACATCTGCCTCGCATTATTTGTTACTTTGTTAATTTGGTTTTATTTTATTATCATCTTCTTTTTTATTTTCATTTATTTATTTATTCACTTTTTTATCAATATGTTATTTGTATTTATATATACTTTTTTTTCTATTATTATTTCTGTAAGGGTTGTTTGATATGTTTGTTAAATGGAAAAATGTCAAATAAATCATTAAAAAAATAAATATATATATATATATATATATATTTTTGTCGTAATGACGCTTCCGCTCTGCAATTCTTTAAATATTAAGTCAAATAATTTTTTTAATGTTTAACAATAAAACTTAGGCAGTACAGTGGCTCAGTGGTTAGCACTGTCAACTCACAGCAAGGAGGTTGCTGGTTTGAGTCTCAACTGGGCCAGTTGGCATTTTTGCATGTTCTCCCCATGTTAATGTGGGTTTCCTTCAGGTGCTCTGGTTTCCAAAGACATGCGGTACTGGGTAAACAAAATTGGCCTTAGAGTATGAGTGAATGTGGGAGTGTATGGCTGATTTCCAGTACTGAATTCTGACTAGAAGGGTATCTGCTGCGTAAAACATATGCTGGAATAGTTGGCGGTTCATTCCGCTGTGAATAAAATATAAATTTTGTTCACCAAACAATATAAGTCTAGGGGGTACAAAAACACATTGATTACCATGAGCTAGATTTAAAGGTGCTGAATGGAAGTTTATTTACTCTCATAAAACATAAAAATACCATAATATGTTTGTAGTAAGTAGGGCTGCACGATTCTGACAAAAATATGAATCATGATTTTATTTATTTTTTTCTTAAAATCAAGATCGCAAGATGTAACATTAAGGTTAATATGATTAGCCTATTATTGTTGTTCATTCTCAAACATATGGTAAAACAATGATAATAATATTAGGCCTATGTGTAGGTCTACTGTTGGTTAAAATGCTAAATTTTGTACAGTCATTATGGTGGACTTGAACAGACTTTCAATATGTCCTGTTTGTTAATTCACAGTAAAATGATGACATCAGAACACAACTATTCATGATTCTGAAGTTGATTTATTACAGTATGTTCAAGACATGTGCTTGTCATCTGTTTTTGATAGCATTATTAGACCATTTGTTTTCACTGGTAAAATTACAATTGTGTCATTATCAGATTCCTTCTTGCATTATATTTAACATTATATATAGGCTAGGGTTGTTATACGGACAAAGTAAACATTTATTTTCATGCACAACACTTTGTGTTCGCTATGAAAGAAAAAACTTCTCAATCAAATGCTTATTGTAATCATAACTCTAAAATGAGATATGATCATTTAAATTTTGTGACACCACACAGGTTTCACTAATACTTCTGAGTGCAGCTCGGATTTGCACACATGCAAATCAAACCTCCCGCACGGCCCTCAAATGATCGCTCTGTGCAACAAACTGAACGTTATTAACAACTTCCTTACCTGTTATTCACAGCCTATGCAGGTTGTGTTCACTAAAGTAGGCGTCATATGTGCACGCGCTCTTTCTCTGAAGTAAACAAACAGCTGGTGGTCAGCTCATGTGTGATTTCGCGGCCATGAATACATCATTACATGAAGACAGAAATGACATTTTTGGGTGAATTATACCTTGTAAATACAGTATGTGACACTTGTAACACCATCTGAAGTTATCAATTGTTGCTGTGAAGACTTGTGCAACTGCCTTGCTTCTCTCCTGACCTTTAAAATATAATTGGTTGAATCGTAGAAAAGTTTAATTAAGATTGTGTTTAGGGTCGTATTGAGATCGTGATCTTTTATCGAATAATCGTGCAGCCCTAATAGCAAGTAGCAACATCCCACTCGTGAAGCTAATACGGAAGTAACTGAAACTGCAATTTATCGACTGGCCTTTGGATAGCTGGCTCCAGAAACTCCAGGTGTTCACTGACTGCAATGCTAAATTTGCCAATTTTACAGCTGATAAAAACATGTTTACAGCCTTGGTTTTGGTGCAGATAATATTTCCCTTCATGAGAACTGTGAGGGGGTGAATTTATTTATAACTCATTCGTTTCAGTTATATTAAGTCTGCATAAATAAGGGCGTGGCCACTTGAGTGAGAGCTAGGTCTCGCTGCTCGCCGTCATGTCACCTCAGCTGATTCCGGCTGATTAGCCGCTGAGCTTGGTACATATTTTATATTTTTGTTTTGTTTTATTTGGCTTTACACAGTCAAATCCTATGTGGGATCATTTCTTACAATTATCTGATAATACAGCATGCTTTGCACTTAATTGTGCTCATAAACCATTCAAGTGACCTCTATTTTCAAGGTAAGTGAAATTCTTATTATTAGTGTTATGCCTGGATTTCATAAATAGTCTTGCATTTACTAACACAGACTATATTTTAAGAGTTTGTAAGTATTTGCGCTTTCCTCCTGTAGAAAAACTGCATCAGAACATTATTTAGTGGTTCAATGTGTTACAACAGTGTTTTCTAAATGCAATCTTAGTTGTTTTAAAAAAGATTTACCTACATGCACAGAACAAGTGATGCATACGTTTACCAGATCTTTTATCATAATAATCTCTGAGGTTTTCATGTGCTTTTATCTCACAAATGTACATATGTTTACATGCTTCTTATAAACTGCTGATTAGATGAGAATTATAAAAAATCATATTTCTTTTATGAGAGTTTATCAAAGAAATAACAACAAAAATAAACTTCAACACAGCTACTGGGCTGGAAAATATGTAACACACAAACAAATATATGAACTAGACTGTTTATATAAATTGAATAATCATAATATGAAATCCTAAAGAGGCAGTTTTGTGTATTCATATAGGTCTGGAATGATATTACATGAACCATTGACTTCGATAGTTTATTTTTCCTACTAGTAGAAAAATAAGTCAAAGTCAATGATTACTAGTTTTTTAACATTCTTCAGAATGTCTTCCTTTGTGTTCAACGGATAAAAAAACCACTTGAGGGTAAGTAAATGGTGAGTAAAGTTTCATTTTTGAATACACTACCCATTTAAAAATTCATCTTACCGAAAATAGCCAACTTTCTTTATTAACAATCTAATAATGCCACATGTAGCATCAGATCTCACCTGGATAGGGCACACGTCCTTTGGTGACCAGCTCAGTGAGTAGTATTCCAAATGACCACACGTCTGACTTGATAGTAAACCGTCCGTAGAGCGCTGCTTCTGGAGCCGTCCACTTTATTGGGAACTTGGCACCTGCAACGGAACACTGGATTTATGGATGTGATCTCGAAATGTGACCTACTTGCGAATTGGGCAATGTTACCAGCGAAATTACAGATTTAACTCTGTTGAATACACAGCTATGAAACACAGCTATGTCATTTGCTAAATGACTTGTAGGGCGATGTCATCTAAATTACTTTCAAGATGTTGCCATATTGAAATTTTGGCTTATGTTAAAAAAAATCATCTGTAAACTAATGTATATTCATTTGAAACCTTGATAAGCAATGTGGTGCACTTTCATGAATGGATTCACAGTCTTGTGCACTTTTTTGGCCCTTCTGTTGAATGTTTTTACATGTATTTATTTTTTCACAGTACATTCATTCATTCATTTTCTTTTCGGCTTAGTCCCTTTATTAATCAGGGGTTGCCACAGCGGAATGAACCGCCAACTTATCCAGAATATGTTTTACAAAGTGGATTCCAGCCGCAACCCAACACTTAGCCAATACACAACAGCCAATTTAGCTTATTCAATTCACCTGTACAGCATATCTTTGGACACTGGGGGAAACCGGAGCACCCTTAACAGTACATATATTGCTAATATTTACAAACAAATCCAAGTTGGAAAAGCACTATGCAATGCCCCTTTAGTAAACATATTTTCTACTCTGTGAATTGTTAAGATGCTTTTTTTTCTTTAAATGAAATTTAGAAGATTTTTTTTTCTTAATTTTTTAACTATCATACTGTAGAATATAAATATTTAATACTAAGAATGCAACGTTTAAGAACAATAATAATATCTAGAAAATGGGGGACATTTACATCAATTAGAGCAGTATTTTTGCATCTTACAACATATACCAAATGTCATAATTTCTTTTACACGTGATAATTTTGCTGCACTTTTTTATTATAAATTATGTTGTTTTTAAACAACAATTAAAACCAAAACCAAAAGATTTTAATGAAACAAAGTTGCCTTAAAAAAACACATTTCACAGTGCAATGTTTTTGTTCTTTGTATTTTTTGTTTTTTAAGCAGGACAGTTTGACACAAGCTGAAAGTAAAAGATAATGTAGTGCTGACTCTACTGGATCTGACTCTAATGCTACAAGGTTTGAGTAACAATGTTTTGAGATATTGTTTTATTCTGTTACATACCCTTTTGATAAGTAATTATACATTTATTGATCAAAAAGGAGTATTTTGAGAGATAAAAAAACAGACAGAAAATACTCTATTATTTCAAAATGATTATGTTCATTCATTCATTTTTCTTCGGTTTGGTCCCTTTATTCATCAAGGGTCGCCACAGCGAAATGAACCGCCAACTTATCCCGCATACGTTTTACACAGTGCAACCCTTACAGCTGCAACCCGATACTGGGAAACATCCATACACACTCATTCAAAAAAACACCAATTAAAAACATTATAAGTGGAATATTTAAAGAATTATTAAATTAATAAATTAATTAATTCATTCATTCATTTTCTTATCGGTTTAGTCCCTTTTAAATTAATAAATATTACATTTAAAGAATATATAAAATGCAGCTCTTGGCCCCATTGTTGTTTCTGAATAAATTAGGTATTTTTAATTCAAAGACCAAATGTCATATGACTTCCTTTTATGTGTTTGCAAATTTTGTTGCACTTTTTATTTAATAAATCATGTTGCTTTAAAACAACAGTTAATGCTGCATTATACTGTATTGTAAAGGGTTAAATAAGACAATAAAAAAGTGTAGCTACAATTTTGGAGTGTAAGCCTCACCTTGTCGTGCTGTGTATTCATTGTCTTCTATTAGTCTGGCCAGTCCGAAATCTGCAATCTTGCACACTAAGCTGTCCCCAACAAGTATATTGGCAGACCGCAGATCTCTGTGGATGTAGTTCATCCTTTCGATGTAAGCCATGCCAGCAGCAACCTAAAAAAGAAGAGCACAAGCAATGAAATATTGAGATGTCCTGTAGTGTGGTAAGTGCTTTCTGAAACCAGATACGATAAGGGGGTTATCAAAACATTTTACTCACCTGAGCAGCCATGTCGACTAAATTTGGCAATTTAAGCCCACGTCCTTCACCATCCTTCAGGAAGTCCAACAGACTTCCTGAAAACCATTAAAAAGATTTGTTAGTCATTTAGTTTTGTACTGTTAAGCATCATTTAAGGTGATAAATAATTCTCATCATTTGCTTTTCAAACCTTAAGAGTTTCTTTCTTCTGTTAAACACAAAAGAAGTTATTTTGAAAAATGCTGGAAACCTGTAACCATTGACTTCCATAGTGTTTTCCTATAATAGAAGTCAATGGTTACAGCTTTTCAGCTTTCTTCAAACAAACTTCTTTTGTGTTCAACAAAAGAAACATACTCATGAAGATTAGGAAGTAAATAGTATGTTTTAGGTGAATTATCACTTTAAGTATCAGAACCCAAAACTTGCTCCAAAACCAGCTTTTACAGAAACAAAGTTGACATAAAAACAAAAGTTTTTTTTTAAGCAAGACAGTTTGACACAAACACACACACACACACACACACACACACACACACACACACACACACACACACACACACAAAAGAAAGATCATGCATTGCTGACTGTACACTAATGTTACAAGGTTTGAGTAACAATGTTTTGAGATAATGATTCTTCCGTTACACACCAATTTGATTGTTTATTTTTAACATTATAAGTGGAATATTAAAAAAAGATTTTAAAATGCAGCTTATGACGCCATAAATGTTTCTGAAAAAGGCTATTTTATCACAAATATTGTGCAATATTAACACTGTTTAAAAATCCTTATTTGCTAATTGAAAATATTGTCATATGTAATTTTTTTCTGTGATTGAAAACAGATTTTTTTTATATCATTACTCTAGTTGTCAGTGTCACATGATCCTTCAGAAATCATTCTAATATTCTGATCTGGAAAAATTCTTACTATTATCAATATTGAAAACTAGGGCATACAGGCCAAAGTTGGCCCATGATAACCTTTGATTTGTTGGGGATTGCCTTTAATAGAGATTGTCAATTCTAATTTAACGTAACCTTTTGTTGTGTTATTGCTGAGCTACAAAAAAAACCTAAGTTGAATTAAATGTTTCAATTAAATGTTCATATTTTTTCAAATGTACACTCTATGGATAGAGGACAATGCACAAGACTTTGACTTTCAAATCAATGCAAAAGGATGTGACTAGTGTGTTTAGCATCAAACTCCATTGTGTTATAAATGGAATTGTTTGCTTTTATTCCAATATGTTAATTATAATATATATAAAAAAATGCATTAGTTGATACAAATAAAGTAATCTTTTCTATTTATTTTTTATTTATAAATTTTCTTTTTGGCTTAGTCCCTTTATTAATCTGGGGTCGCCACAGCAGAATAAACCACCAACTTATCCAGCATATGTTTTATGCAGCATGCCTTTCCAGCTGCAACCAATCGCTGGGAAACACCCATACGCTCCCATTCACACACATACATTACGGACAATTTAGCTATAGCGCATGTCTTTGGACTTTTGGGGGAAACTGGAGCACGCAGAGGAAACCCACGCCAACATGGGGAAAACATACAAACTCTACACAGAAATGTCAACTGACCCAGCCGAGGATTGAATTAGCGACCTTCTTGCTGTGAGGCAACAGCGATACCCACTGTGGCATCATGCTGCCTTCTATTTATTTTTAAATATTATTAAATAAATTATGAATTAACCCATGGCGACTTTAATGCAATACAGTTTGTTATAGTTAACTTCAGCCCTCAATAAATTTTAGTCTTCGGCTCTTTATGAGAAAAAGTTTGGGCTCCCATGGCTTAAATGTTTTAAAAGTTCACCCAAAAATGACAATTCTGTCATCAGTTCACCCTTCACTAGTCACCAACCTGTTTTGAGTTTCTGTTTTCTGTTGAAAACAAAAGAGGTTCAAGAGTTCACACTTAGCTGATGATTGATAATAAAGCGTGTTTGGCATGCTGCCCAGGAAGAGAGCCCTGAGCTCGGATTATCCTTTAGCCCGGGGCTCCCTTCCATTTGAAGGGCGAGAGAAGAGTTTGAGCTCAGGTAGGTATCGAGAACTCCCATACTTGTGAACTGCTGGGATATATCTGACTAAGAGTTGCCTTAGGATGTTATTTTGAAGGAGTCAATTTACTTATGGTGTATGTCATTGGACAGTGAGAGACAACCAAAAAACCCGGGGAAAACCCACGAAACAAGGGGAGAACATGCAAACTCCGCACAGAAACGCCGACCGGGTCAGAGAGGGCCGAATCAGCGGCATTCTTGCTGTGAGGCAACAGTGCTACCCACTGGGCCACCGTGCCACCAAAAATGTTGGAAACCTGTAACCATTGACTTCCATAGTATTTGTTTTTCTCACTGTGAAAGTCAATTGTTACAGGTTTCCAACATTTTTTAAAAGAACTTATTGACAATAACCATTGACTAGTATTTGTTTTCCTAATATGGACGTCAAAAATATCTTTTTTAGTGTAAGAAAAAAAAGAAACTCATAAAGGTATGAAACCACCTGAGGGAGAGAGCATAGTGAGTACATTTTCATTTTTGGGGGAACTATCACTGTAATATTTTTGTGAAAACCATGATGCTTTTTTCAGGTTTCCTTCAAAAGAGCAGTCTTTATATTTAGCACTCCTGTTTGTGAAGCCATTCCCACCTTTGCTCATATATTCTGTCACAATGTAGATGGGTTCTTCAGAGACGACCGCATACAGCTGCACCAGCTTGTCATGCCTCAGTTTCTTCATTATCTGAGCCTCCTCCAGGAATGACTCTGGGGACATTGTGCCTGGTTTCAAGGTCTTCACTGCCACTTTAGTGTTGCCGTTCCAAGTGCCTGCCATTCAGAGAGAGATGAGATTTCATACTGAGTCACAGAATCCTTAAAGGAACTATGCATAAATCCTTCCAAGACGGCTGGCTTTCTTTTGAGAAAAGGAAATGTTCTCTGCTTACTGACAGGTCTAGATTTATACATGTGGAATTAATGCATGAGTATCAAACTCTTTCATTAGATATGTGTTTGAGCTAATCTCTTACCCATCCAGACCTCTCCGAACTGTCCATTCCCCAATCGTTTGATGAGCTGAAGTGACTCCCGTGGGATTTCCCATACATCTTTGGTTTTGACGGACAGGTCTGCGAGGCGGGGCATGCCTTTATGGCATGGGACTATTAAACGGCAACAAAGTCCTGCAGCCCGGGCTGAATGAAGACATGGTATCAGATTACAGTTAGTTTAGCATTCAAAACAAACACATTTTTAAACAAAATAAGGGGTGCCAAAATATTGCTGTTTCAATGATGATCATATTATATTTTTTAACTGTTGTTGGAATATATATAAAAATTATTAGTGCACATATGATAAAATGATTCATAAATAATGCTACATGTTAAACACTTACACGTACTTTGTTTCATTCATACACAACACTGGAGGGCACCCTTCCATGGAAAGTTTGCAAGCAAGACTCATGGGAGTCAAATACCGATAAGATGCTTTAAGTCACTATAATCAAAGACTATAGAATGCACAAGACATGTCACTCGTTTACTTTTGAATGGGATAAAGTGTAACTGTCTATATGGCGAATGAAGCCCCGCCTTCTAGTACAAGAGCCAATCAGCGAACACTATATGGTGAATAAAGCCCACCTTCTAGTACAGAAGCCAATCAGTGATCGCTATAGAATGACTATTCTCCGGGAGAGGGGATCAGACCAAACGTGAGTTTCTGATGATTTTGTGTGATACTAACATTTAGAAATGAAACTAAAGACACAGTTGTCATTTAATTTTTCATGTTATTCGTAATATGAAATGTAATCGTAAGCTTGCCAAGTAGTTTCGGAGAATTTGACGTTTCCCCATTCAAACAGAATGCCCGAGAGGTTTTTTAAAGATAGCCGCTGAGTGAAATGACTTGTCTTAAAGGGGCTTTGCTTTTTAATAATTTTAATTTAATAGATGCACAAATATTTTAAACTTGTATTTTTGTTCACTTTACTCCACAACAAATCCTTTACATTTTAATTCCTATAAAACTAACATGTTTATTCCTAGAAAATTAGGAAATGAAAATAAAAAACAAGAAAATTCTGTCATCAGTTATTCACTCTCCACTTGTTCCAAACTTGTTTACATTTCTTTGTTCTGCTGACACAAAGGAACATATTCTGAAAGATGTTGGAAAAAGTAGCTATTGACTTCCACAGTATTTTTACTATGGATGTCAATGTCTGCTTCTTTCCACTATTCATTCAAGAAAGAAATTATTTTAGAAATTCCTAAACGTTTAGAACCACTTGAGTTTGAGTAAATGGTGAGAAAATGGAAATTTTGTGTGAACTACTTCTACCAAAATTAAAACTTAAGAAATATGAAAAATGTAAATTAAAAACAAGTTAAGCAATCTAATTAGAAATGTCAAGTCTAAACAAATTAAAGTACAACAAAACAAGCTCTCTTTGGAAAACAAAAGTATTTTATAAAAGATGTACAGTATGTCTGAGTTTACAGTATTCATTTACTGTAGGACTAATTAAAAACGACTTAAATGGCCTACTATATACAGCTAGATTCTAAAGTGTGAATCTGATGGACACTTTACTATCTCATGAGGCCGCGAGAGAGGATTTATGAATGCTTGTAAAGCAGTGTGATTGACACAGATAGGTCACAGGACAGTAAAACATGGCTAATGTAGTATGTCTGAATTTCATCCACACTATACACATTCATTCTATATAGAAACCATTTTAGCAGTTAAATTGTTTAGTTAGATAATTACTTGTATATAACTTTGGATGCAGCAATTCAACAATCTTTCTAGCAGAATAAAATGCATATAAAAATGTTTTGAATCACAAAACTAGGATTAAAATAAAATAAAAAACTCTACTGTAAATTCATCAACAGTACATAGTTTGTCTGTGTTCTTCAAGCTATCTTTGGCATGTTTGGCCACAAATCATTTTAAGGTAAAATTACAAACCAATAACTGTGACTAAGCTCAATAAACTTACAATTTGCTGCTTATTATTAGTTATTAAGCTAGTAATTAGGTTTAGGTATTAGTTAGGATTAGTATGTAAACTAAGATCATGCAGACATACAAATATGCAGCTAAAATCTTAACAGGCTAGAAATAAACAATACAAAATAGTGAGAATGGGTACTTAAAGTGTTACCAAATTATTATTAGGATAATATATGATGTATTTATAATGAAATGCTGTAATCAACACAACATTTATCTATACACTGCAAATAATATAGAAACATATTATAGTTTCAGTCAGATTTTATTATAGGAATCCACATGAGCTTCGACTGATGCTATAATGTGAGTTATGTCAAAATATGCTGTTATTCTCATATATTGTTGAATTTCGATGCTTTGCCAAGCTAAAAATGGTTTCAACCTCTTTTATAGGTTTATAAGTGTAATATTTCCTTTATTATGCAGTATTAAAAATTTATTGGCCAGAAGAAAAAAATAAATAATAAAAAATAATTAAACATTTAACTGAAATGCCATGATTTTTACTTCTTGGCTGATTAAAAAAAAAGAGAATAAACCACAGGAAAGTGAGTGAATAGCGAGTGACTTCTAAAGATATCACAATATACTGTGAACTCCTCTGGGAATGATAATCACGTAGTAAAAAAAGGGCTAATATCATGACAATCCTATACGTTTAAGCACTTTAATACACATTTACCTGAATAATGGTGCACAAGCTGCTGAAGAGTTTCAAACTGAGCTCTAGTGGTGATGTAATATCCTCCATTGTCCAACTTTCGTATTTTGTAGTGCTTCACATGGTCGCCTTTAGTTTCATCCCAGTCCTGTATGGACAATGAATATGCTCCTGGAACAACACGAGAACACAGGAAATTAGGTGTATGGGGGTATCAAATGGCAATAATAATTCTGAGAAGGATATTTAATAGTTTGCTGCATGTTTAACTGGTGTATTGCCCTTATTCTTCATGTACGAGAGGGCACAGCCATTGGAATCTTTTTGGCCCAAGACTTTCTTCCATTGATTTTTAGATGTTAAAAACAGCTTGTTACACTGCTTGATGTTGCAAACTGATATTTTCTTATTATATTAGTCTACTTTTTATGTATAGTCATGAACACACTTGTTTGTTAGTAGAGTAAGTAGTTTGTTTGTAGAGTAAGACTAGTCATTTTCCCCATGGCCAACTAAATTGGAAGTTCTAAAAGCAAAGTTGGCCTGAGGTAACCTTTGATTTTTGAGAAAAGATAGAGGTTGGGAAGGGAAGGTTGGGGTCAAAGTCATTAACAGCATTCGTGATTTCTAATTCTAAAACAATTGTTTGTTTGTTTAATTTTTGAGCTGCAAAAAAGCAAACTGAAATGAAATGTTTTAATTAAGTTTTGTGCATGAATCAGTTTTTTTTTTTTTTTTTAAATACTGTCACTCGAAGGATCATCAATGATCAAATTAAAGCAAAAGCAGGTGTAGCTTGACTTGTGTATTGTTTATGTTTTTATTTTAAGAAGTTCATTATAAAATGCCGGCAGCTAGCTCTCTGCAACTCTCACATGGTCGCTCACTGAAGCCAAGCATGGCTGAGCCTGGTTAGTACCTGGATGGGAGACCACACGAGAAAGCAAGGTTGCTGCCAGGAGTGCGGTTAGTGAGGGCAGCAGGGGGTGCTCAACCTGCGGTCTGGGTGGGTTCTAACAACCCAGTATAGTGAAGGGCACTCTATACTGCTTAGTGAGTGCCGTCTTTCGAATGAGACATTAAACCAAGGTCTTGACTCCCCCTGAAATAAGTAGTCGAATATTCAGATACAGTAATATAATACGATATTATCATGATATTTTGCCCCCGATAATGATAAATCATGATATCAGGAATATATCACGAAAAAGATCCACAATATATCATGACATTTGTAAATGAAGGGAGGAAAAATGCATCAAAAAGTCATATTAGATGTATTTCTTTTATTAACAGCACATATATTTCTTAGAATTGCAACATGTTCGATGTGCAAACGCACACATAAGGATATTGTTGCTAAAACGATATATTGTGCACCCCTAATTACAAGAGATTATTATTTCAAATAAGTTTCTAAACTGAAACTAAAAAAAATGGTTTCAACAGATATACCAAGCAGCAAAGAGAGTTTTCATTATGATAATAAAAATGTTTCTTGAGCACTCAAAAAAAAATCTGATGCTCAAACTGTAGATGTCGCCTTTAATTCTTCAATAACGAGCCATATTGCTATGGTCACGGTCACACTACTTTCTCCACTTTATCTATCTTATTGTCCTTTTTTATTTGTATTATTATTATTTTTAATATTATTTCTTTCCTCTTTTACATGTCGAAAAAAAATTCTCTAATGTATTTACAACCATTATCTATCTAGAAATTGAAGGTTTGTTTATACTTCTGCATCTGTTGCATCGATCGTTTACCGTGACCCACTATTTATATTTCTGCGTGCATTTGTTCTGCAATAACACATTTTCGAAATGTTAGCTGGTGGTAGGTTTTTATGTTCCTCTGTGTCGAGTTTCTTCGCTGGAGTTTTGTTTTTTCTGAATGCTACCTTAATGTACAAGTAGTGGAGGTGGGAATCAGCGGATGTGCAACAACAATAATCATAAGGTAAACAAAACAAAAGTTTCCATATGGAGCCACTTCACAGCACTCGACACTAGTAAACACCCGCTCCATTGGGTTTGCGTGACTCTCGGCTCCGCCCACACTCATCACCACAACCAAGCCGACCAATCACAGTGTCGTTGCAATGTGCAGTTACATTTTTTAAGAGGTGCGCATCAGTGTCAGCCAAAGTGAATACTATGTGACTGCGCCAAGGCTGCGCTGGAGCATATGCGTACACATGACACAGAAGTATAAATCAGCCTTTACATGCAAAAAAAAAAAAACTTTTACACTGTATCGTACTATATGAAATGTTCTTTCATTCTTTCATTCATTTATTTATTTTCCTTCGCCTTAGTCCCATATTTATTAGAAGTCGCCACAGCGGAATGAATCGCCAACTATTCCGGTATATGTTTTACACAGCGGATGCCCTTCCAGCTGCAACCCAGTACAGGGAAAACACCCATATACATTCACATTTACGTACGCACTCATACACTGCGGCCAATTTAGTTTATTCAATTCACCTATAGCGCATGTCTTTGGTCTGTGGGGGAAACCAGAGCACCCAAAGGAAACCCACATGAACACAGGGAGAATTAGGCCAACTCCACACAGAAATGCCAACTGACCCAGCTGGGACTCGAACAAGCGACCTTCTTGCTGTGAGGCGGCAGTGTTAACCCCTAAGCCACAGTGCTGCATGTATAAAATTTTGTTTTCTTTAAAAAAATAAGTACAAAAAAAATGCAGAAGTCAATTGCATTTTTAATTATGACAAAATTAAAAACAGTTCTAATAAAGTTTAATAATATTTCTGTTTTACTGTATTTTGGCAGCTGGGTCAAATAAATGCAGTCTCAGTGAACATGAGAGCGAAAACATTAAAACTTCTTACCGACCCCAAACATGTTAATGGTAGCATAAACTACAGTATGAACTGGTTTGTGCAAATCCAAATTACCTTTCGTGGTCTCACTCTCCCTTATAAGGAAAGTGCCTCTGGGATTTCCATTTGACAGCAGTTGTCGTTCTGCATCTTTACGGCCTAGTTTTCCAAAGTACCAACTACAAAGGGATACATGGTTTGGTTAACAGTATAACCACAAGACAAAGTTATGTTATTGCATTTGCTCCAATGAAAATACCATGCAAAAAAACAGACATTGTTCTTCAGTACAGTCCAGCTATTTATATTTGGCTTTTGTCTATTTTAGCACTAAAGCGGAACTTACTCTTCTGCCTGTATGGAGTCGACTGGAGCCACATAATTACTGGGTATGTATCCTGTTCCACCTGTAGTGAGAGAGCGTGCCTCCCACCAGTCTCCTTCCCTGATATACAGCAACAGGTGCGAGAGAACAAATAAACAATGAAAACACTTCTCATGGGTCAAGTTTCATTTATAGAGAGGAAAACTGCACACTTAAAACTCCAATGTAAATAGACGAAAATAACTGTCCAAATGTTTGGTGTTAATAAGATTTAGTTAAAGGAATCTGAACTTGTTTTTTTTTTCAACAAGAATAGATTAAATTTGATGTGAAAATACAGTGATTAAAGATTTTCAGTTAAAAACTTAATTATTAGTCTTCCTGTGAATTATTTTTTCCTTTCTCCAATATTTCACAAATAATGTTTAACAGAGCAAGGAAATTTTCACAGTATGTTTGATAATATTTTTTCTTCTGAAGACTGATTACAGGCAGTTTTACTTTTTAAAAATCTTTTTAAGGTCAGTATTATTAGCCCCCTTAAGCAATATATTTTTAATATTATTATACAATTCCTAATTACCCTAACTTGCCGAATTAACCTAATTAATGTAGTTTGCACCTTTCAATTGAACTTTAGGCTGAATACTAGTAAAAAATATCTAGTAAAATATTATGTGCTGTCATCATGGTAAAGATAAAAGAAATCAGTTATTGGAAATGAGTTATTATAACTATTATGGTTAGAAATGTGTTCTTTCCGTTGAACAGAAATTGGGGAAGAAAATATACAGGGGGTTAATAATTCAGGAGAGCCAATAATTCTGACTTCAACTATATGCTTCAAATAAATGCTGTTACTGAACTTTAAATTCATCAAAACATTGTGAAAAAAAGTTTACATAAAAATCATGAGTAGGCATTATTGACAATATATATGACATATATGACAATATAAAATGCACAAATATTAATTATGCACCAAATAAGCATTTTGAATTATTTCTGAATCATAACCTGACACTGAAGACATATTTATATTTTAATGTTGCTCAAAATATATATTTCTAAATATATGACATATTTACATTTTTCACAACATTACATAAACGCAATTGTGCTCAGCATAGAGGAATTCTTTCAAAACCATAATAAATCTTACTGAACCCAAAATTTTTAACTGTATTAAAAAATTCAATAGTTAAGCACTTCAAATTATTATTCAAAATAGTCTAAAATTAAACAAAATTAATTGTGTAATTAATGTGGCAGTGCATGTTGAGGGAATTATAAAGATAAACAAAAGAATCATAAGTCTAAGACAGTTGAAAACCTTTATTCATTCATTTATTCATTTTCTTTTCGACTTAGTCCCTTTATTAATCAGCGGTCGCCACAGTGGAATGAACCACCAACTTATCCAGCACGTTTTACACAGTGGATTCCCTTCCAGCTGCAACCCATCACTGGGAAACACCCATACACTCATTCACACACATACACTATGGACAATTTAGCACCATGATGCCCATTTATTCATTCATTCATTTTCCTTCGGCGTAGTCTCTGATCCATCAGAGGTTGCTACAGTGGAATGAACCACCAACTACTCCAGCATATGTTTAATGCAGCTAATGCCTTTCCAGCCGCAATCCAGTACTGGAAAACACCCATACACTTTCACATACACTCATACATTACGGCCACATTGGTTTATTCAATTCACTTATGGCTCATGTCTTTGAACTGTGGGGGAAACTGGAGCACCCGGAGGAAACCCACGCAAATACAAGAAGAACATGTAAACTTCACATAGAAATGCCAACTGGCCCAAAAGAGACTCGAACCAGTGACCTTCTTGCTGTGAGGCTACAGTGCTAACTACTATGCCACTGTGCTGCCCTTCACAAAATTACATAAATGCAATTGTGCTCAGCATATGGGACTTCTTACACAACCATAATATATTCCACTGGACGCAAATCATACTTAAAAATTCAATAGTTAAGCACTTCAAATTATTATTTCCGATATAAATGCAAAATCAAACAAAAAGTGCTTCAGGGGTAAGTCATGTGTCTATGCCCTTTGGATAAGGGTATCATAAATATAAACAAACAAATCATAAGTTCAAGGCACTCGAAATGTTTGTGAAAAAGTGAAAAGTCCTTTATTAACATAATAATAAATACATTTTTGTTTATTATTTCAGATATTTAGATTGATAAGTACCGTTTGGCTCATAAAATATGTTGTATATACTCACGTGCTATTTAAAATCTGGAACTTTTCCCCTTTCCTGAAGCTCAGGTCATCCTCTGACCTTGCCTCATAATCATAAAGTGCTACAAAGAGTGTGACTCCTGCAAAAGATGAGGAAAATAACACAAGCTTACTGACAAAGTCAAAAACAATCCATCAGTTTATAGAAATATTACAATGTCTCAACAATGTGCAACACAGAATGCTTGAATGTAGGGATTCCTGGGATATTTTTACAATGACTGTAGGGGGAAAATGCATCTTTAGCAACTTATTATACTTCTGTTAAATGTTTCCAGATTAATAAAAGTATATAAGATGGGGGGAAAGTAAGCCAAGAGTTGATTTTTGTTTCATCAGACTTGATTAGATCGTGAAAAATGTGCTTGATACCAGAGTCGAGCTAAAAGAAAGCGGTGAAAATGAGTGATCAGAGTGATGTCAGCCAACAAAATAAGGTAGTATGGGATAGTTTACCCAAATTTTTAATATATTCACTTTCAGGTCATCAAAAACGTAGTTGTCTGTATTAGTCAGTAGAACACTATTAAGGGTTTTTGGCTTAAATGGTTCTGGGTGATTCATAAAATGAAAGTCAATGGCTACCAGCTCATTGAGCGTAAAAAAACACATACAGGCAAAACAAAATTAATTCTTGTGGCTTTGATGATAAACTAAGTGATAGTTCACCAAAAAATTAAAGATTTGTCATCGTGTTCTCAGCCTTCAATTCTTTAAACCCTATTTGATGTTCTTTCTTCGGTTAAATACAAAAGAAACTATTTTGATGAAAGCTATAAACCTGTAACCATTGACTTCCATTGTATTTGTTTTTCCTATTCCTATTTCCTATTTGTTTTCCTATTGTTTTTCCAACCACGGCGAATGAAGCTCTGCACAAGACTTTTGGCCAGCGGAGAAATTAAAATGGTCGTGCCCAACTGAGTCTGGTTCTCTCAAGGTTTTTTTTCTTCACTCCCATCAGGTGAAGTTTTTTTCCCCTCTCCGCTGTCGCCACTGCCTCGCATGGTTCAGGATTGGTAGAGCTACGCATCTACGAATTTGCTCTTCAGTGTTTGAACTCTCAGTAATGATTAAATCACACTGAACTGAGCTAAACTGAACTGAACTGAACTTAAACACTAAAACCTGAACCACACTGTTCCAGTTACTATGACCATTTATGTGAAGCTGCTTTGACACAATCTACATTGTAAAAGCGCTATACAAATAAAGCTGAATTGAATTGAATTATTATTACAGGTTTTCAAGTTTCCTCAAAACATATTCTATAGATTTTAACAAAAGTTAGAAACCCATAAAGGTGACTAAAACAGTACATTTTAATTTTTGGGTGAACTGTCCACATTTAAGGTCTTGTAAAGTGAAATTAATGGTTTGTGCAAGAAACAGAACATAATTTACAACATTTTACCTTTGCAAACATCCTGAGCAAGTTGACAACATTTATTTTACTTTGACTGTATTTTTTGACCCCTAATATAACTGAAAGAAAATGTGTTTTTATCTAAAGAGGCCATTAGCCATTGAATTACACATTATGAATCACTAAGGAGCAGAGTTTTAATGTTCTGAAGAAAAAAAAGTCACCTACATTTCGAATCCCTTAAGGGTGAGTAAAATTAACCGCATATTTTCATTTTTGGGTGAACTATCCCTTTAACAAGAAGTATTTTTTCTTCAATGGAATGATGTGGGCCAATAAAACAGCCACAATACAGTAAGGAATGATTACAGAGGGAAGTAAACTCCAGGACAGTTTGATGACATTTCACATTCGAGTACCAGAACAGCCAAGTCTCTAATTAGTTTTACCTGTTCCTCCCCGGGATCGTAGCGTTCCCGAGTGCGACGATGAGTTCACTCCACCAAACACGGTCACTCCCTGACTGACAGGCGCATGGAAGTTGTTGTAGTTGGGAATGGCGGTGACTCCAAAGCTGGGGTAGTGCTGAGGAGTCGGATCAGACCCATATCGATATCCCGCATGCTGCGAGACGCTAGTTTCTCTTTCGTCTGTGAGTTTGGTTGCCTCTTTGTCCTTACATTGCACACAGCCCATTATCTATATTCTGTGCAGCGAGGAAAGAACATAAATGGAAAAGCAAAATTTTATTCTTTCAATTGAAGAGAGATATTTAAAAGGAGGCCAGATTTACATACAAAATCAAATGTCTGGAAGTAAACAGTGATTACTTACATAAAAAAAGAAATAAATCAATAATAAAGTCGACAAGTGATGCTGTGAGACATCTTTGTTTTTTGTTTTTAGCAAAAAGTTTATAATTACAATCAAAACAAATCATTGTGTCATATGTTAAAAAGAAAAAAGAAACTCATAAAAATTTTAAAACACACAAGTGTGAGTAAATAGTGAGTAAAACGTAATTTTTGGGTGAACTGTCCCCCTTTAGGGTCTTGTAAAGTGAAATAAATGGTCTGTGCAAGAAACTGAACATTATTTACAATATTATCTATATTCTTTGCAGCGAGAAATTCAAATTAAGAGAGATTTTTAAAAGGAGGTCAGATACAAAATCAACTGTATGGAAGTAATCAGAGTGATTACTTAAAAAAAAAAAAAAGACATAAATCAATAATAAACTCGACAAGTGATTCAGTGAGACATCTTTGTTTTTAACAAAAAGTCTATAGTGAAAACAAATGATTATGTCATATGTTAAAAAGAAAGAAGAAACTCATAAAAGTTTGAAAACACACAAAAGTGAGTAAATAGTGAGTAAAAAAATTTTGTTTTTGGGTGAACTGTCCCCCTTTAGGGTCTTGTAAAGTGAAATAAATGGTCTGTGCAAGAAACTGAACATTATTTACAATATATTCTTTGCAGCAAGGAAAGGACAGAAATGAACATTAAATTCCTTCAAATTAAGAGAGATTTTTAAAAGGAGGACAGATACAAAATCAACTGTCTGGAAGTAACCAGAGGGATTTCTTTAAAAAAAAAAAGACATAAATCAATAATAAAGTCGACAAGTGATTGAGAGAGACATCTTTGTATTTTAGAAATATGTCTGTAATTACAATCAAAACAAATGAATGTGTCAGTCAGCGCATATGTGATTTATTTGATCTTATTTGCAGCATGATTTGTAGAAATGAGTCAATTAATGTGGCGCCGCATTTCTATTTTCTATTATGCCACCAAACTTTCCATTCTGATTAACAAGCGGCAAGTTTGACAGAAGATTTGAAATGTAACACATGCAGAAAATAAATGAAAGCATATATATTCAATAAACATACCAAGGCAAGCACTGGGCTACCACAGTGGAGTATTCGCATTCCATTCAATTAAAGATGGGGTGAAAACATCTATGATTTGCTCCTTTGCCTGAGTGGGCAAAACAAAATCCAGCAACGTTATTTGCAAACTTACAGTGTTACAAATACTGCTCGTCTATAGATGCATTTTACATTTTATCATTTAACATGCTTTAATTCATCTGCAGAAAGCCAATAATTCTGGGGAATAAGTCATTCATTGTGGGCACTGTGTCTCAACCACAGCTTCTTAACCACCAAACTACTTTCTTATCTGTATCTCTGAAAACATTATATATAAAAATAACCAACAAAGCATGAATAGGATTTCCTCAGTATGGGAAACAAAGAGAAAAGTCATAAAAGCCTCACCATCTTCACAAATCTTGCATTAAATAATTGTTGAATGTAATTATTAGTAGTAATATGAATGAAATAACTACAGTTGTTCTTCTGTGCTTAAAACCAGGGTTTTGTGCAGGTTTTACCAAGTTAAATTGAAGACTTTTAAAGACATTTTAATATCATTATGAATGAAATTTTAGACTTTTACAGGGCTAAAGGAGTTCTTTTTGAATATGCTATAGTTAGAAAAGATTTGAAGAGTTCAGATGCAAAAACCTCTACTGTCTGAAATTTTCAACAAAAATTTAATTTGTTCAGCCTCCTTTGTTTATGTTAAGATATTTAACTTTAAAGACCAGGAAAAGGACTTATTATTTGCCATAAAAGTGATATTACTGAACATACACACAGGAGCCTGATAAAATGCTAATTTTAGAGGAACATTCCAGACAGCATGTAGAATTCTGCATCTAAACTCTTCATTTTCACTTGTCCTATAAAAACACATTAAAATGTAATACGTTTAATGATACAATAATTATCATTTTCTTTGAATATTTTAAATCAATTTTCAAATAAACCCATTCACAAACCCTATAATCTTTACCAATAATAGAACAAAACATAGCTGTCAATTACTTCAGTCAACATTAAAATCAATTTAATAACCAGTATCCTCTGCAGTAAATAAATGGAGAACTTTAAAGCAAATGTTATTGTAAGGAAAGTAATTAAATGCTCTTTTTAAGTAAAAAGTTAAACGTTTGATTGAGATGGGATGTTGGTGATTGTATGGGTGTTAAGGGCCAGATTGGGTAGCTATACATGAATGAAGGAAAATTAAGACCTGTTAAAAAAAAAGATTTTAGACCTACAACACAACCTTTCAGTGGATTTAAGACTTTCTATGGCCTAAAACTTCAAGACATTTCAAGACTTTTTAAGACCTTGCTGATACCCTGAAAATATCATTCGCAGCTGGAAAATTATAATTATTTAAGTATATTTATTAGTTTTTAATAATGTTATTTTTTTTGTTACTTTTAATTCTTTTTTATCTGTTTATTAAACTTTTACAGATATAACAAGGTAATTTTACAGAGAAATTTCAACAAATATTATTCCCACCCCTACTCGTTAAACAAGTTGAAATTACATTTATCTAAGTGTAAAAAGAAGAAAAACATACTAATCAATAAAAATCAATAAAAAAATAAATAAACAAATTACAAAATAAAATATTCATTAAATAAAAACACAAAAAATAAATCAATAAGTTAAGAAAAATTTAAACCTGTACAAAATACAAATATACATTGATAACCCAATATTATTTATACATTATTATATACATTATATATATATATATACAAAATATAAAATATATACATTAATCCTCCTCAGGTATTAAAACAAAGTACTTAATTGCATTTGCTTTGCAATTAAAAGGCCCTAAGATTTAGATTGACAAGAGACTGACATGCTAATGTCAAGCAATGTTAAGCAAGCAAAAATGTTAAGCAAAATGCTGTAAAAGTGTCATGATTTCATTTCATTTGAAATCCTTTCTCATTATAAATAAATGTACATATTAAAATAAATCCATTAAATAAAAATAAATAATTATTTTTTACTCATATTTTGTGTAGGGCTGCACGTTATTGGAAAAATCTGACATTGCAATATTTAGTTTTACCACAATATTTATTGCAATATGAATATAATTTCCCCAGATGATTTGAATAGCTCTATTTGGATAGATTTCATTCATTTAAATCAACTGGGATGATCAAGTCTTTTTTCTATGTTGTGGATCTGCATAAATTATAATAAATTACAAGCAAAAATCAATAAATAAACAGTTCTTTATGGTTTTCAGGGGAGTCTAACAGTATTGAAGTACAGAAATTGAACAATATATAGATAGATAGATAGATAGATAGATAGATAGATAGATAGATAGATAGATAGATAGATAGATAGATAGATAGATAGATAGATAGATAGATAGATAGATAGAGAGTAGTATCTTTATTTTTGAATCTATAATAAATAATAATAAACTGTGATATGACTATTGCAGAAACACACATTGCGATATCGATGCTCAAACGGTATATTGTTCTGCCCTAATTTTGTGAGATTGATTCCTTTTCTTTTCAGCTTAGTCCCTTTATTAATCTGGGGTCGCAACAGCAGAATGACCCGCCAACTTATCCAGCATATGTTTTACGGAGCAGATGCCCATCAGCTGAAACCCATCAATGGGAAAATTTTGTAAGATAGGATACATTCTAATTAAATCAAAATCTTTCCACCAATAAATGATCATGTTTATGAATATGTTTACCAAGATTTCTAGCAGACCTTTTAATTTCAGGAATTAATAACTGTAGCATGATAAACTCAAAAATTATTAGAATGCACATCTCTGAGATTCAAGTCTTTTTAAACCATTTTCATGACTTTTGTCGTTTTATTACTTCCCAGACTAAAATGTCCATGTTTTGCATGACCACAATAACCCTGTATTTATCATTCTGGATGCATTGAAGAAGGCAATATAAGAGAAAAGAGCTTTTGTCCCTAAGGTCTACTGCATATCCATTCTAACAGATATAAAGCAGCTACAAATCGCATAAAAATAAATTAAAACAAACAATAAAATCTGTTTAGTCACACAACAGCTTGCGTGTCGAGGTCGTAAACCCTGATAAAGGGTATTGTGTGATATCATTCTATCATAAAATGACTACTGTCCAGTGACAGAGGCCTTATTCTTCCATTCAGTTGTGTACATAAGGCTTTTTCTGCTGCGCATCAATCCTGCTGCCAGAGACGAGCGCTTAGGAGCAAAAGCATCACACCGTCCTTACACAAAATACATTCGCTCTCGATGTTGAACACACACGAATATAACGCGGTTGATAAAGAGAAAGCATCACGGTTAGTCCGTCCGCGCTAGCATCATTAATGCCTCCATCATTTCCATTACCCACGATATCCATTGGACACAAATCGGCTGCACCAAGTGTATCAAAAAACGCCAGACCATCAAAAAAATACTTACCAAGAGAGGGGTCGCCTGAAGTGTGTTTGTGTTTCACCGCAAAGAGAGAATCGAAAATAGGTCATTTGCAGACGGCTTCTTCTATTAATAAAATCTCGGTGAATTATGAAAATAACAACATTGGCCCTGACGGTTCAGGCTGCTCCTGTCGCCGAGTGTAACAGATGATGGCGTTGCTGAGGCGGATTCTCTGGGGACCGAGGGTGTGATTGACAGCGCGTTCAGCCAATCAGGTGGCGCAGACGACGCCTGCGTGCGTGCGCAAATTTTTGCCTCCTCGATGGTCCTTTCTTGCTCCTACTATGCAGCGTGGGCTCAGCTGTGGTGGTGGCTACTATTGGAAAACAACTGTCTGGTCATGCTCTACAAATCTGTCTGTAACCGTCGACAAACTGTAATAACACTGATAACTTGGTGCGTACGTTGAGTTCTGAAGCGTATTGTGATCGACGAGTGTTGTGAGTGAGGCACACCTGCTTTTTTAGACACTCCGGAGAATTTCGGTTAATTAGAAACGGTTTGGGTGGGAAAGTCTTCAGTGTGTAACTTAGCCTGCCAAAAAACGAGTCCTGTTATCAAAACAGTAAATGCAGCCGTATGCAAATCTCTTTAACTGAAACGTTGCACTGCGTTTTTGAAAAAAAGGGCAAGTCATGACATTTAAATTTATATTTACATACAGCACATAAACAATCTTTTCCCTCTCACAGACACACACACACACACACACAGTTGTGGGAACAAAAATGAGATAATTCTTTGTTTCTCTGAATTTATTACGTAAAATGTCAGTATTTTATATTGTACACTTCGTGACAAAGGTATTGTTGATCCCAGTTGTAAGAGCAACAAATAATAACTTGACTTCTAGTTGATCATTTGGAAAAGTGGCTGAAGGTAGATTTTTCAGATGAATGATCTGTTGAACTGCATCCCAATCATCACAAATACTGCAGAAGACCTATTGGAACCTGCATGGACCCAAGATTCTCACAGAAATCAGTCAAGCTCTGTGGAGGGAAAATCATGGTTTGAAGTTACATTCAGTATGCAAGAGATCTGCTGAATGGATGGCAACATCAACAGCCTGAAATATCAAGACATTTGTCCTGCCCATTACATTACAAACTACAGAAGAAGGCAAATTCTTCAGCAGGATAACGCTGCTCCTCATACTTCAGTCTCCACATCAAAGTTCCTGAAAGCAAAGAAGGTCAAGGAGCTCCAGAATTGGCCAGCCCAGTCACCCCAAATGAACATTATTGAGCATGTCTGGGGTAAAATGAAGAAGGAGGCATTGAAGATGAATCCAACGAATCTTGATGAACTCTGGGAGTCCTGCAAGAACGCTTTCTTTGCCATTCCAGATGAAAGTTATTTGAGTCATTGCAGAGATGTATGGATGCAGTCCTCTAAGCTGATGGGAGTCTTACACTATATTAATTCTGTAATTAATACTGATTAATACTGTACATTTTTTCTGTTAAGTGACAACACTTTTGTCTATGCATAGTCAGACCTTATTGTCCTAATTAAATAAATAAAAATCAAGGCATGATCATATTTTATTTTGGTAAATAATCTAAAGGCCTTTGGCTTTTATACAAGCCACTTCCGATACCAAATGATCAACTAGAAGGCGTCAATGCTATTGTACATATAAAAATATTGTAATTTACAGTGTTATTGTTTTTACAGAATAGCATCTGATCGGAATAACATATTTTAATCTGTTGTGATTCAAAATCAGATTTATTCCACCAAAAATAAGTTGTTGTTTTAATTCTTCTGAGGTTAAAACATCAGTATTGTACTGTCAAAAAATAATATAAACATCTAAACTTGCACTTTTGTTATTTACTGTGACAAAATGCTCTAAATAGCAACATAATTTACATTTGAAAGAAAATGTCATCAGTAGTTACATAGCAGAATAAAACAAAAACTGCATTTTACTCTACAACTGAGAACTCTCTGTCTCTCCTGTGTATATGTATATTAGTATTGTTCTGAACAGGTTACTTTGATTTGACATTTCTATTTCATCTGTTGTCTTAGTCAAAAGATGAGAACAGCTCTTTTAAAAATTGCGTTCCATTATGATTACGTACCCAGATAAATATTATGACAGCATGTGTTCATTCAACTGCATCTTATTCTTTCCTCTGGCGATAATGTTGGAAATATTCAAATTACTTAAAAGGGATTGTTCACCCAATTTAAATTCTGCGAACATTTTGCTCAGCTTCATGTTGTCTGAAACCTGGGTGACATTCTTTCTTCTGTGCAACACAAAAGGAGATGTTTGACAGAATGACAGCCTAACACTCAGACTAAACGCTTCACAGACAACAGGAAGTCATAAAGGTTTAGAAAAAAATCTTGGGAATAAATTATTTTTTAATTATTAAAATTGACTTTTGACAACTGACTTGCTAACCAGCACTATAGGCCGGGTTTTACAGGATTAAGCATCCTGAAACAAAAGTAAAAGCAAAACATACTGCCAAACTATCTAGAGTACTTGTATATTTCCCAAGTGATGTTTAATAGAACAAGGACATTTTCACAAAAACAAATGTCATTTATTTTAGTTTAGCTGCAGTAAAAAAAACCAATTCTGAAATATTTTTAAGGTTTTAATGTATTTTATTATTATTATTAACCCCCTTAAGATTTTTTTAGATTTACTACAGAACACACAACTATTGTTCAGTGACTTGCTTAACCTAGTTAAGCCTTATTGCACTTTCAACTGAATACAAGTATCTTGCAAAATATGAATATATTGGATGAATATGAAATATGATAAACTGTCATCATGGCAAAGACAAAAGTCAGTTATAAGAAATAAGTTATAAAACTGTTTAAAAGATTAAACTGAGATTTAAAAAAAAAAAAAAGCTTACAGGAGGGCTAATCATTTCTACTTTGTGTCTGCTGATTTTTGACCACAATAGCCAATCGTACTGTAGATATTGAAGTAGGTATTGAATCACTCAATGAGGAGTTATGCAGGCTCATTATAATGTTTTATTGCACACACTGTAAAAATCTGTTATTTTGCGTTTTTTAACAGTATTTCAGAAAAATGTGATATAAAATGGTAAAATTCTATACAATAACAGTTTTTTTTTTTTACAGTGCAGTATAGAAAGGCAACATGGTGGCACAGTGTGTAGTGCAGTCGCCTCGCAGCAAGAAGGTTGCTGGTTCGAGCCCTGGCTGGGTCAGTTGGCATTTCTGTGTGGAGTTTGCACGCTCTCCTTGTATTTGCGTGGGTTTCCTGTGGGTGCTCCGGTTTCCCCCACAAATCCAAAGACATGTGCCAAAGTGCATGTGCGCATGCACCACAAGTTCAAAGACATGGGTAGGACTGTGTGGTTTGGGGAAAATATTTAATTAGGATTTTTTGACAGATGTGTTGATTTGCGATTTGATTTATTTATTTATTTTAAGCTTTGAGTTGATTTTAATTTAATTCAGGCTTTAGCTCAATAATCTGAGAGCCGTGGTCTGTGACTTTGAAGCTAAAATATTCCCATATTACAAATGCTGGTTTTCTTTGATATTAATTTGTTCAGTAACGCTTCTTAAGCAGCAGATGCAGTTCAGGTGTGCAATTCTGATTGGGCAGAACGAAAGTGTGCTCATTCAATTGTCCAGTTATAAATCCCAATCAGATCAGGTCACATGATTTCGGCATGATTTCCTTGACGTATGGTGTTGTGAGGAGTCGCAAACAACAAATGGACATCATGACACACGATTTAATCATTTCTTTTTGTGTAATGTGGCATAGATTACAATAACCGATACCATGTCTGCGATGCTTCACAACACCATGGCAGCAAGTCTAGCATGTTTCATTTTCTAAAGCATAGCAGACTGGTTTTGAAGATGTTATTCGTTATTTTTGTTTACATTCATTCATTCATTTTCTTTTCGGCTTAGTCCCTTTATTAATTCGGGGTTGCCACAGCAGAATGAACCGCCAACTTATCCAGCATGGATATATTGCAGTCTCTTTCAAATGGCGATTCGATTTTGATAAATCGCACAGCCCTAGCTATAGGTGAATTAAATAAGCTAACTTGGCCGTAGTGTATGTGTGGGGGTGTTTGTCAGATTGTGTATGGGTGTTTCCCAGTACTGGGTTGTGGCTGGAAGAGCATCCGCTGTATAAAAAAAATGGAATAGTTGGTGGTTATCCATGTAGCATATGTTTTACAAACACACTCATTGACAAACACACTCATACACTACAGCCAATTTAGTTTATTCAATTCATTTATAGTGTATAGGAAAACTGGAGCACCCGTACGAAGCCCACGCGAACACGAAGAGAACATGCAAACTCCACACAGAAATGACATCTGGCCCAGCCAAGACTTGAACCAATGACCCTCTTGCGTGTGAGGTGACAGTCAAATCCACTGAGCCACCATGCTGCTAGTAAACATTTTTATATGTCTGGGGAAAATCACAGTATTTTACTCTGGCAACAGTGTTCTAAACATGGCAATAAATGCATATGACATGCAGTGCTACGGATGTATTCAAAACAAGTAATCAGCAAAAACAGATCATGGTTTGGGCTGACTTTCAAGCATTTTCAATATTATCAGTTTTAATCTTGAAAATGAAACTCTGCCAGAGGACTCCCGGCCTACATCAACATCTGTTACTGGAGCGTTGGCCAGCAGTACTGAGATTCTGAAATATTTTAATACAGTTTATACTTGTAAATATTTTGTTGAGTCACTTTATATTATGTAGAGAGTTTTTTTTATCTTTGAAAATGCTTTTGGGCGAAGCACGAAAAGGTCGCTGGTTCGAGTCCCAGCTGGGTCAATTGGCATTTCTGTGTGGAGTTTGCATGTTCTCCCTGCATTCGCGTGGGTTTCCTCCGGGTGCTCCGGTTTCCCCCACAGTCCAAAGACATGTGGTACAGGTAAATTGGGCAGGCTAAATTGTCCGTAGTGTATGTTTATGAATGAGTGTGTATGGAAGCTTCCCAGTATTGGGTTGCAGCTGGAAGGGTATTTGCTGTCTAAAACATATGCTGGAATAGTTGGTATATTCCACTGTGGCGAGCCCTGGTGAATAAAGGGACCAAGCTGAAGGAAAATGAATGAATGAAAATGCTTTTGTGATGCTTCAATGATACTGATGTTTTATATGAATTGCATAATTATTAATTATTCTTACAGTGGCAGTAAATTAGCTAATTCCCTTCGATTGTTTTTATTCTCCTGTATGTCATATTGTTCAGATTAGAATATTCATAGCATAGAATTGTCATTGTAAATTATATTAAGTAATTTGTGTACCATGCTTCTGAATTTAGGCACCATTCATTCATTCATTTTCCTTCGGCTTAGTCCCTTTATTCATCAGGGGTCGCCACAGCGGAATGAACCGCCAACTTATCCAGCATATGTTATACACAGCGGATGCCCATCCAGCTGCAACCCAGCACTGGGAAACATCCATACATAGTTATTCACACAAAGATTTATACACTACGCCCAGTTTAGTTTATTCAATCCACCCATAGCGCATGTCTTTGGACTGTGGGGGAAACCGAAGCACCCAGAGGAAACACAGGACAACTTGAGTATAACGTGAAAACTCCACACAGAAATGCCAACTGACCCAGCCGGGACTCAAACCAACAACCTTCTTGCTGTGAGGTGACTGTGTTCACCACTAAGCCACCGTGTCGCCATTATTTGGGCACCAATCTAAATAAAAAATAATACATCAAATTGAAAAATATACAAGTGATCCAATAAAAACATGACCTAGAATAACCAATCTAGCCACTGGCTACAATATATAGGCTTTGAGGTTATTTGTATTTAATAACAGGCTACAATTATACAATTGCTGTTGCCTCACAGCAAGAAGGTTGCTGGTTTGAGCCTCGGCTGGGTCAGTTGGCATTTCTGTGTGGAGTTTGCATGTTCTTCCCGCATTCGTGTAGGTTTCCTCCAGGTGCTCCGGTTTCCCCCATAAGTCCAAAGATATGCGGTACAGGTGAATTGGGTAGGATAAATTGTCCATAGTGTATGTGTGTGTATGGTTGTTTCCCAGTGATGGGTTGCAGCTGAAAAGGCATCCGCTGCATAAAACATATGCTGGATAGGTTGGCGGTTCATTTCGCTGTGGCTACCCTAGATTAATAAAGGAACTAAGCCGAAAAGAAAATGAATGGATGAATTACAGTCAAGTTGTAACAGACAGGTTATCTAACCAACATTGGTAGATGACTATTTAAAATCATATATAAAACAGATCATCTATGTTTTTAAGGACAAATGCCCAGTTTAATCTTAGTTTGTGGTCTGAAATCTTCTTACTCCTTCTCTATTATTCAGGAAGATCATTTCCTCGTTCCAATGTAAACAAATATTTATTTGACCATTGCACATTTACAATATTATTATTGTTTATGAGCAGTCTGCTGTGATGTTGAGCAGTTGCCATGGCGACGTGAGTTAGTATGGTGATGTGAAAGCGCACTTTAGACTATTTCAGTGCATTGAAAACAGCTCCGTCTGGGCTGACAATAAACTATGACTGAATCTAGGTCACCAGGATTCCTCAGAATGAATTCATCATGCATGCAATGTGTGACTGGATGTTTATGTTGGAAAATTGTAATCCAACGCTTGTTGGAGCATCAGGAATGAAATGCTTACAAATGTGTGTGTTGGCTCAGGTGGTGTCTACATAGATCATGTGGCTTCACAAATACTTCTCAGCCATTTAGATCTACGGTGTTTTTGCATTTGCGAAGTAAAAAATGAATCAAAAAGAGAGTTTTTCATAAATTTATTGAGTTAAAACATGAAGCCCCCCCAAGAAAATTATGTTTCGAAATAAAAATAAAGGCAAAGCAATTTGTGACTGTATTTACTGGTTCTGAATCACCAGTTGCTGGTTGCGCGCCCTTCCTCCCCTTCCAGTGCGTGATTGTAGTCCCTCCCCCCTGCTTCACGCAGGCTTCTGATTGGCTCACGCCGCCTTTATGTGACGTCAGGGGTATTTGGGCGTTGTATCTCGCATCTCATTATCAAAAGAGAACAATTTCATTATCTCCATCTCGTATCCCAAAATAATATATTTTATTTAAGAGAGTGCTGTAATTATTACTTCTCCGGGATCAGTAGATCACAGCTTCGCCTCTCGCTTTCTCTTTTCCGCGGTTTTATTTGAAAACAGACGCTCTTGAGAGCGCGCACGCGACGCGTCTGTGAGGGAGAAGCTCGCGCTCTTTGTTCATTCATTTGATCTGCGATTCTTTGTTGCGTGTGAAAGCATGGGAGCACAAATCTCCAAAAACGGAGCAAAAGACGAGACTGCTGCCGAAAAACCCGCGGAGGCTGCAAATAAATCAAACGGGCAGGTAATAACTTTAATTATCATCTTTCTACAGGCGTGTGATGTTATGAGGGGGTGTGCGGTTACCAAAAACCAAGTCGGTTCAAATGAACAATGAGCCGATCAACAAAGGGACTCTCCGGTTTCCACGAAATATAGCAATTTTAGTAAATATCGATGCTGTTGTAGATTAAAAATGAATGGTGCGCGTGAACGGCTTCGAGTTGGGGGAAAATCTGTTTTTCACATTTCCACGTTTATTGTAACAGACCACCCAAAAGCAAGCCGAGCTCTTAACGTCAAGTTAATTTTAAAATCGTAAATGAAAAAATTGTGATTAAACCGAAATTCGGCGATAACACGAGGATTTCCTTTGGAAAATGTTTAATATTCGCAGCTTTATCAAGCTTTTCCGTCGTGGATGGCCATTACTGTAAAATCACCACGCCTTTATCGCATCTAGTTGATAAAATGGATGTACAAATAAGCCACGAGACCCAATCCGTAGATTTAACATGAGAAATGGCTGTAGTGAGAGAAGTGGCCTTGTAAGACTGCTTGTGTGCTCAACACGATGGTCTCCTCGGTTTGATCCTCCAGCGCTGGAGGATCCACTCGTCCATCTTGCAACGCTTTCACTTAGATGGCAACAGCATCAGCCAGACAAAGTGCATGAGACTTTACCCACGTGGCGATCCTATAGCTTACTTTTAATACAGCTTTTCACCTTTTATTGAGTGCACAATGTATGCAAAAAAGTTTAAAATGATACACAATGCAAAAACTATACATTTCATGTTTCCTCAGGAAAATGGCCATGCTAAAACCAACGGGAATGCCTCTCCGAATGCTGAAGCGGCAGCAGAAGATGTCCAAGCCAATGGAAAGCATGCTGCCGATGGGGAGGTAAAAGCCGAGGAGGGAAAGGCAGAGGAAGCAGACGCAGAGAAGGCCGCTCCGGAGGGTGAAGGAGAGAGTTCTGCTGTTGCAAATGGTGAAGACTCCACCAAGACAGAAGAAAGCGCAGCTACTAGCAGCGAGCCTGCCAAAACCAAAAAGCGATTCTCCTTTAAGAAGCCATTCAAGCTGAGCGGTTTCTCCTTTAAGAAGAGCGCCAAAAAAGAAGCTGAAGGTGGAGAAGCGGCGGCGGCCACCGCTGAGAATGGAGAGCAGAAGAAAGATGCTGAACCCGAGGAGGCCAAGCCCGAAGCTTCCAGCGAAGAGGCCAAGGCGGAGACTCCAGCTGAGGAACCCAAAGCTGAGGAACCAAAAGCTGAAAGCAGTGAGGAGAAACCAGCCAGCGAGGTAGCTGAGGAAAAGCCAGCTGAGGAGAAGCAAGAGGCGGCTCCTCAGGAACCAGCAGCCGCAGAAAGCTCAGAGGCTCCAGCCGCTGCCACAGAGTAAGATGGAGGAGGTGAAAGGCCCGTTTTTAGATGAAGTCCGAGGAGCACAAACATGGAAAATTTGTACAAAAACCAATGACATTTCAAACCTTCTGTTATATCCCATACTTTCACCCATTCCTGTTCCATCCACTACATTGTATATGGCATTTTGAAGGAAGGAAGTTGGATGGAATGATTGGAAGTGAAAGGCACATTGTTTTTTTTTTTTTTCCTCCCCCCATGTTTTCTCATAATTTTCTGTAGCAGTTGTGTGGGTGTGTGCGCGCATGAGTGAGATTTAATAGAAATATTGCTTGTTTAAATTTTGTTTTGTTTTTTCTTTTGTAGGTGAACTTTGTTAGTGTTGTAAGGACGTTAAGTTGAAATGTTAGTTGAAGGTACTGGTGCCATACAATTGGGTAAATCAAGCGTGTGGAAAAAGGAGCTATCAGAAACGACATCGCTGAACAGTTTGTAGATGTTATCGGTCCGTTCTCATTTGATTTTTACTGTCATGAATCACTAAAACAGGTGCTCAAATCCTCAGCAGCTGCATTGTGCAATACCGCAGCATTATGTATTGGTATTGGCTTTTGTCATTGCTGGATTTTAAGATGTTGAAAATGGCTTTTTCATGTTATTTTTTTCCCTCAGTGGTATCAATTTGAAGTTTTTTTTGTTTGTTCTCTCTTTCTTGAAATATTCCTGTTTCAATGAGAATGATGTTCTGAAGTGTTTAAGATCAAACCGTTGCCCTGTCATGTGTAATGCAGTCAAAGTGTTTTTTATTCCAGCAGAGTTCCACAAATGTTTGAAAAGTTGCCAGTGCAATCGTCAAGTAGATATTTTTTTTCTTCCTTTTTTCCTGTAAATACTTCAGCACCATCTCTACTTGATTTTTAAATGGAATGTAACTGCGTGCAAATCGTTCACAATGCTTCTTTTACCCCTTCATTTTAGGGGCACTCAAAATAAAAATAAAGGATTTAGACAGACATGATTTGAGTGGTTTTGTTTGAGTATTGATTGTACAACATAACCTTTTTAATAGTTGTCATCGTTTAGTGGGGGGAAAAAACTTAAGTGGGATTTATTTTTAATTTTACAAGAGTAATGTGAAATGTCTAGCTTGATTATTATTATTTTTTTTATGTTATTTTGGCTGATTTACTTTTCAATCAATTTCTGTTGGGACAACATGGAGTTCAGATCAGTGGTTCCCAAAGTGGGGGTGCTGGGACTAATACGGGGTGGCTTGGTAATTTTCCTAAAATCAAATAAATGTGATTAAACTAATAGAATTACCCCTTTTTTAACCATAACCCAAGTTAAAAATAGAAGTTTTTAATAGTAATAAACAACAACCTGCAAATGAAAATCCATCAGCTTTAATTTTTTTTTCATAGGAATGATGTGTTTACGTTAGATTAAAAACACAGCAATAGCGTCAGCTGCAGCAGATTAATTTTATAGGACCAGGTTAAACTTTGACACCTTTATGGCAATCAAATACATTGGAAATGATCTCTGATTGGTGCTCTCCAAAATTAAACTAAGAAAAGACTTGTGCTGAAAACATTGTGTCCACCAGTCTTAGCTGAGTTTAATATTAAATTAATAAATGACTATGAAAATGAAATGGTTGTTAGACTTGCACTTTTTTGTGTTGTCGATATGCTTGTGTTTATACTGGCCTATTGATGTGTGTGCAACTATGTATATTTATAACCACCTCCAAGGAATTTGGGGGTCGCAAGTCACTGGCATTGTTATTTAGGGCTCGTGGGCTGAAAAGTTTGGGAACCACTGGTGTACTTAACTTCTTTCTTTCTTTTTTTTTTTTTTTTACAAATTAATTTGATTGAACAATAAACAATTAAGTTGTCCCCTCAAAAACTCAAGAATTTTGTGTTTTTTCCGCTTATTGTATAGAAGTTGTTTGAACAATTTATTTTTATATTTGAAGTAAACTATTTATTTATTCAGGGACAATGTACAACATGACACGTGCCAGAGTTAGCTAAAGCCAATTTACATCTGTTGTCCCTGGGGCGGAAGTTGTAACAAGTTTAAAAATATTTTTAAAAAGCACAATATATACTTAAAATTGGGCCTGGTTTATATGGCAAAACTGCAACCTTGATGGATTATTTTCCACACTGAACAAAGATGTTTATTTCAATATCAGGTGTTAATGCTTCTAGATTTAAAAGAATACCCCAACAATGACTTAAGCCACAAAAATGAGAGGGTCTATTAAATAGCATAACCTATTTTTGGTGGTCGATAATGTTTTAGTGCATATCCAACATCAACACACTTCTAGATTCCCATTGTTGCACATTTCTGCTGTGGTATTGGCTCTTACATCAGTATGGAGAAAAAAGTCCAGAGATTATTGTTATCGACATACATTTTATTGCGATTGGATATCTTATTGCTAATTAGCCCAGCCCTACATACAATACATCAATAAAATAAAATCAAACATGCAACTACTGATCTGATTTTCTTTAAGCCAAACAGCTGAGCTAAAAGTGGTACTTTCTTTAATATTACTGGTGTTTTATTCCCTCCTTCTGCTGCTCTGACTGAAAAAAACTGATTGTCCAAAAACAGCTGTCTTGAGTTTGTCACCTCTAACCCAGGTCCATAACCAGCCTGGTGAAAAGGGTGTTTTTTTTTTCTCAACAAGAGAACCTTTTTGCAGTTATTCTTATTTTATATTTATTTATGAGGTTCAAACACTGCATTTTAGTGACATTCATTTCGACTTAGTCCCTTTATTAATCTGGGCGGATGACCTTCTAGCTGCAACCAATCTCTGGGAAACATCCATACACACTCATTCACACTCATACACTACGGACTATTTAGCCTACCCCAATTCACCTGTACCGCATGTATTTGGACTGTGGAGGAAAGCAGAGCACCCGGAGGAAACCCACCTGAATGCAGGGAGAACATGCAAACTCCACACAGAGACTCCAACTGACCCAGCTGAGGCTCAAACCAGCGACCTTCTAGCTGTGAGGCGACAGCACTACTGTGCCACTGCATCGCCATTTTAGTGGCATTTTAAGCATCATTTTAGCTTGTTGGATGGTGATCATAACCACAATTTTTGATGTACCAAAAACATTTTTTACAGATTTAGAATAAAAAATTATGAATGAAATATTTAATTTTTAAATACAAATTTATAATATCATATATCATTGGAAAAAATAGCAGTCTGTTAAAGTTTAAAAAGAAAAAAAAAAACTGTAGACTATTTTCATTTATTTGGCTAATTACAAACTGGCCAGCACATTCAACTTTCCTCAGTCAGAATTTGGGATGCTGAATTTGGCATGACGTGACTTCAGAACAGGAAGTCATGGTGTGCTAAATTCGGTGTCCCAAATTCTGTACCGAGAGCCAACACAGGATTCTGCTTGGTCTTAATGCCTTTTTGATGGGTTATTTTTACAATTTATTATGGCACAGCAGTCAACAATGAGCATGTATGGACCTGTCAGTGAGGGGTGGGTCTTTTGAACCACCCAAACTCCCCCTGGCTACGGGCCTGTAACCAATGACCTAGTCTGTCTTATATTGTTCTTGCAGCCAGTCACGCATTGTTTGAGAGGTGGTGGCGCAAAATTATGAAATATTTTTTTACATTAAACACACATCGGCATAAATTAAAAATTGTCAAATGTTAGTAATTTATGTTGTTTAATACAGTTACGGTAATTATAGCTCCCTGACTTTTTAGCTACAATTTTTACAGTTTGTTTATAAATAATATTCAATGGTTTTAATGTTCAGTATAAAAAATGCTGGGTTCCACACAGTTCTTTCATTCCATCATCGTTTTTACAAATTTAAGTGGACCGTCCCCTAAAAACCTTAAGAGTTGTGTTGATTCAACTCATTTTAAATAAGTAGTTTGAACAAGTAGCAAAAGGCCCTTTTTCAGTGTTGTAATGTTCGTGTGGGACCAACTTGTAGCGTAAAAACATAGCTGAGGAAAGATCATTGTATTCATAAAAAGTTTAGCAGCATATAGAGCCATGTGCCAAATTGTCCTAATGAAAACAATTACATTTGATAGAAGATTAAGGATTTACTCAGATTTCTGTGTTTACCCTCACCACTGGTAATTGCTGTATTTCTAAAGGCCAAGAAAAGTCGAATGCTTTCTAAGTAAAAAAATAAACGTTAACAGACACTTTTCGGATGTTTTTAGCCTACCACAGATGCAAAGGGTAATTTAGAACCATCCATTTTCTATGCTCCAAGATGAACTGCACCACTAATCTAGCAACCACATGATGGGTGTGCTTTCACCCAATATTCCTGTTCCTAGTTTAGATGATGGATGTTCATCTTATATTGCAATGTTAAACTTGTAGCTCCCACTTCGGCTCTCCCAGATGGTAACGAATTCACCCTCCAGGTGCTCTTGTCTTCATTTACTTCATTTTTTTTTATCTAACCACATCCCTCAAACCCTCCAAATGCAGGGCCTGCCTGTGGCTTGTGGCTCCCAGTTTCTGATTGCCTCCACCCAGCGGCTTCTGTTTGACTCGTCTCTCCACCTAACCCACATCTATTTGGTGAAGTTAACACAGTCATCAAAGCATGCTCCTTTAATTCCCTCTTCCATTTTTAAGTGCACTATTTTTAAATCTACTGAAATAGTTGTTGAGTTTTCAGTTTTTTTTTATTGCAACCACCAAAACACAGAAGAGGTTTATTAAATACTTGTACTATTGTAAATTGCTGTACATTGTAGACCACTTAGTAGTTATTGTTTTTAAATAATCACAATAAACAATTCATTAAAATATTCAGCACATGTAAACAACACACAGACAAGAATTCTTTAGGAAATGTTTTTTTTTATTTCAGCCATAATGGTTTACAGAGCAAAATCAATCATTTGGGATAACATTTATAGATGTTATTTGCTTGTGAGTTTGTTTTTTCGCATTTTCACCATCTCACAATATTCAAGTCAGATATAAGGATGTCAGGAAGAGCAGTCTCTTAGTTTAATCAGTGAGACTATAAAGACAACAGTAAACAGTAAAAAATAAGGCACAAAGTTGAAGTAGACACTGACAGTAACAAGGAAACAAAATACAATAAAAGACAACAAAAAAAAAAAAACTAATGAGGAAAAGATGTGAAATTGTCAGGACACAACTTCACATGCACTCTCCGCACAAAATTGAAATCTTTAAGGTTTTAACTATCTTTTTATCCCTGATAACATTACATAAATTACTTCCTTCTTTTAGGCACCACTGCTTGGCATTTTCAAGTTGAGATGCGTGCATTTCTCAGAACAATAGCACAGTCTGTTGTGCATCATGTTTGCAGAACAGGAAATTTTGTTTGAGAAATAGTGATGTTTTGATGTGATGTGGATGGGTCACCTTATCACGTTGAGGCAATCAGGAATCCAGAGAAAGAGCAATGGACATTATCGGCAGCAAAGACACCATTAGCCTCATCATCGGGGATCTGCATGTAAACTGTGTCCTGCTCATTGAGCTGAAGTACAGAACTACCGGACATCTGGTCCACAAATCCCTTGTTGTACTCATCATAAGTGAACATGACTGGGTCACCATTTTTATAAAGTGCCACTAAAGCATTAGCTCCATTCACATGCATGCTGTAGGAGAAGTAATAAATTCCTGGAATGTGGCAGGTGAAAATACCTGTCTCTGGATCATAATGCTGCTCTGCGTTATACACAACCTGGTCAAACTTAATTGGAGTACCAGATGGGGGATAAGGTGTCACAGTTGCAACAGTAAATGCAGACACTGGACTTTTGACAAGAACTGGGTATGCAGTTTCACCCTGAGCCTTCTCAAAGATGACCTCACCAGGAGGACCAGGTGGGCCGGGAGGTCCAGAAGGACCTGGAATTCCAGCAGGTCCCTCAGATCCTGGAAGACCAGGTGGACCCTGAGGTCCAGGAATTCCTTTTGCAGCCAAACCAGCAGGGCCAGGTGCCCCAGGAATACCAGGGTGACCTTTTAGGCCAGGTGGGCCTCCAGGACCTGCTGGGCCAACAGGACCTCTTGCTCCAGGAGCTCCTTGTTCTCCTTTCTCACCTGTTGCTCCAGGGTACCCTGGATGACCCTTTGGTCCAACAGATCCAGGTGTTCCAGGGGCACCAGTAGCACCTGTATGACCTAACTCTCCTTTGGCTCCAGGAGCACCTGTTGCTCCCCTTGGACCTGGCTGACCTGTTGCCCCTGGATAACCTTGCTTGCCTTCAATGCCTTGGGCTCCCTGTTCTCCCTTGTGCCCCTTTAGCCCTGGTGGTCCCATTGGACCTGGTTCACCCTTATCACCTGCTTGCCCCCTTTCACCTGGGAAACCCTTTGCACCTTGAGGACCAGCTGGACCCACAGCACCAGGAGAACCTGGATATCCAGTGTGCCCTTTAGCACCTGGCTCACCTTTCTGACCAGTTGTTCCTGGACTACCAGGTACTCCTCTGTCACCTTTTAGACCATTTTCACCTGGTTTTCCATAACCAGGTACACCAGGAGCACCTGGAGCGCCAGATGCACCTTGTGGACCTTTGGGACCAGTAGGGCCAGGCATACCAGGAGCACCATTTTCACCTGGTTTGCCGGGAATTCCAACTCCAGGAGCCCCAGTTTGACCTTTTTGACCTTGTGGACCCATGGGCCCAGATTCCCCATCACGGCCAGGTGAGCCTGATTTGCCTGCTTCACCAGGAGCTCCAGGTTTGCCAGGTAAACCAACTCCAGGCGCTCCAGGTTTCCCTGAAGGTCCGACTGGTCCTGTTGGACCTCTCTCACCTGCTGGCCCCTGAACCCCAACCCCCATTTCTCCTTTTTGTCCTGGTAGACCAGGAATACCTGGATGTCCCTTAAAACCTTGCTCACCACGTGGTCCCATTGCACCTGGCAGACCTGCTGGTCCAGGTTTGCCTGTTGCAGAAATGCCTGCAGGTCCAGGACTACCGGAAGGACCAGGCATGCCTCTTGGGCCTTGAAGACCAGGCGCACCAGTGTCTCCTTTAAGTCCAGGTGCACCTGTGGCTCCTGGTTTTCCGGGGCCACCAGGAGAACCAGGTTTTCCAGGTGCTGAATACCCAGCAGGCCCAGGTGCTCCAGGAGGTCCCTGTGGCCCTGGCAGACCTTCACCATCTTGTCCTGCAGGTCCAGGTGGGCCAGGAGGTCCAGCCGGTCCTGGCTCACCAGGGGTGCCTGGTTCTCCTGCTACAGATACAACTGGAACAAAAGAAGAATTATATCAGTTGCAATAGTCACAATCAATATGCATATCACTTGAATTCAATTAATGTTTTCATATAGGGGGAACATATTTCATGTAAATATAAAGTGTGTGAAACAAGTTATATTGCCATGATACTCAATGATTAGAAAAGCACAATTTACAGTACAATAAAATAATATACAATAATAACATTAAAATACAAAAGTACAATATACTACTATAATAAAAAAGTGATAATATTTAAAATTTCTAGACAGTCTGTGCTATATTCAAAATTCAGATCACTATTAAAAACGGAATGCTTTTCTGTCTTAGAACTTGTTTTACTAAAGAAAATTGTCACAAGTGTTTTTAAGAGAGTTGTTATCTTTCTATAAAGCAGGGAGTCAGTATAAGGATGCACTCACAGTATGTTCTGTAGATTCTCAAAAAAGGCCTTTTTATTCAAGCCCCATGTTTCATAAAAGTGTTTAGATATCACTTAAAACTTTAAATACAATAAGAAAATCTTCATTAAAATGGTTTTAAAGTATTCAGATTTTTTTCCTGCGATTTACAATTTTTAAAATAATTTTTTTGATAAATAAACTAAATGAAAAAAAACGTTTGATTTAAATTTAGAAGCCAAAGTTTTAAGTTTTTTAAATCTAGTATTACATGCATTTCATAAATAAAAAAATCTAAATATTCATTGCATTACAATCTACATTCTTGTAGTGCATTTTGCAATTTCACTGAAGAATCTAGTCCCGCTTCTGCACTCATACGGCAAGGGCTTCAGTTTTATAATTGCCTTCATGTGGTCAAATCAATTGGTTTATAAACTGCATCATACCAAAGGTCATTCTTAGAGCCACAGCTTTCATGAACCAAAACAGATGTGTCTAGATTTTGCCATGACACACCCAGACAAATCACTTTTCAACATGCCTCTACAGACTACTTCTTAACACTTGTGTTGCTTTTGACATGCATACACTTAACAAAAAAGATTGAATAAAATAATTAAATAAATAAAATATTAAACTTGATTATATTTGAACTTTGCAGATTTTATAAATAAAAAGCATTTAAACATTACATAAATATACCTCATACAGTACATCTTTTATCTTGGTGTTCAGCAAAATTAGTTTAGTTTAGTTTTAGTTTGTGAATCATTTAGTGGACATAGATCTATTGTGCATACAAAAGATATATATAATATTTGAATGTCAATGCAATTTTCACTCCTTAAAACTTAAAAAATGACTTCCAGGATTTAATCGGAATAAACTTTTTAGTATGATGCATCTGTTTTAAAGGATAGTTCACCCACAAATGAAAATACTCACTATTTACTCACCCTCAAACTTCTTTATTAAGTTGAACACAAAAGAAGATATTTTGAACAAAGCTAAAATCCGGTAACCATTGACTTCTATTGTAGGAAAAGCAAATACTATGGAAGTCAATAGCTACATGTTTCCAGCTTTCCTTCTTTTGTGTTTAACAGATGAAAGAAGCTAAAGCCGGTTTATAAAGTAAAGGGTGAGTAAATGATGATTTGGGTGAACTATCCCTTTAACATGTCTTTCTTTCTAGTATGAAGCAATTTACATACAGCAAATCTGTGCTTTAAATATTACAACCCATGCTATTGGAGGAAGCAGTATGCATTGGTAACCAATCAGCGAGCTGCTTTGCTATGCACACACATCATTGTTGTGTTCTTTACATAAAACATATACAGAAACACAGCTTTTCCGAGAGCCAAGAAAATCATCTTTCAAATTTAAACACATACCATGGCTTTTCACGGAGTAAGGCTGGTACTGCGGGGCCTTCATCACCTTCTTGACAACATATCTCTCACCATGGGCAGCCGTCAAGGCCACCAGGAGAAGAAGAATGCTTACTACTCGTAGTTCCATTCTCTGAGGTCAAATCTGAAACAGAATTCCAACAGTTATAAGTGATGATGTAGAAAATTCTAATGGAACATTCTCATAAACAATAATCATATGCAATGATATCAACTATGATTCTATTAATAATAGCTTGTTTAAAGCTTAACTTAGTAAGCATCCTTTATTTTGCACCTGCAGATACACTCCAAAAACACTTGATTGGATCAGATATCTACTAACTCAACAGTTTTAAAAAATAAACTGAAAACTTTACTTAAATATAATGTAAATTATCATGTTAACTGTTCATTTTCCACCCAAAGTGGAGAGATATCCCTTAATATTATGGCCCAGTCTCTCAAAATCCAAAGAGAGAAAAAAATGGACACCTACCGGCATACTTGGGTTCCAAATAAATAAAAAAAAGTCAGCCGTGGCTCCCACTTCTGAATATCCTTGTGGTATGAGCCAGACAGGATCTGCTGCTGCCTTGCACAATGATGAGGGTTTTTATACCATATCTGGCCCTTGCATCATTAAAAAAGCACCTACCACACTAGTACCTCCCCTCTCATTGCTGGGCTGTAATTACCAGGCAGATTTGCCCACTGTTGGCATGTCACTTCAGGATGGCTTTTTGCTTTGAGTGTTTAGACCCATGATTAGATCTTGTTAGGCTCCCCTCAAAGCTGCAAAAGATGCATTTTAGTCCTATATTTGGCATGAAAAATGTCATTTTTAGGGTATGGACAAGTTGTGTGATGTGTGTGTAATGCTGTTCATTTTAGGAACATGATGTAAACAATAATTCATGTAGTGTATGTAGTTAGGGATTTTCTAGATTTTATGTTTTAGCATTGTGTTTACATTTATACATTTACATTTTTTATTATATAACTACACTGTAAAAAAAACATCTTTGCCTTAAATTAAAAAAACTAAATACAAAAATACAATATATATATATATATATATATATATATATATATATATATATATATATATATATATATATATATATATATATATATATAATTTTTAAGCTGAATCAAATTAACTTTATGAGTCCATTGAACTTATATTTTGTAAACTGACTTAAAACGGCTTGAATAACTTAAAATTAAGTTAGAACATGATTAACAGTTGAATAAGTTACAATGAACTAAAACATATGCTGTCATGGCTAATTTATCATAGAATTTTTTACAGTGACAATATATATTTATATATGATTAGTCATTTGATATAACAAGTATAAATTATTATATTAGTCCCTTTATTAATCTGGGGTCACCACAGTGGAATGAACCACCAACTTATCCTGCATATGTTTTACTCAGCAAATGTCTTTCCAGCTGCAACCCATCACTGAGAAACTAGATAAAATAAGCTAGTTTAATTTATAATTTATTAAAAAGTTACTTTGACTCAATGAAAAAAAAAGAGTTATGGTCATTCAAACTGATTATATTAAGAAGAACTCTAATTGAATGATTTATGAATTAATTCATTAATTATATTTTTGGGTTAACTTAATTCAAATGCCTGAAGGAACACCAAACCATTTGAGTATCTATATATAGTTGTATAGACTTAATTTATTTAAGTTAATTGAACTAATAGTGATGTGATAACTGAACCTAAAATGTTTAAGTTACTAATACTGAATATTATCTAATGCTTACTAATATCTATAAGTTTGATGATATCAACAGAAATGATATATATGTTTGTAACACAACATTTAAGTTTACAGTACTCTTGTTTCAAAACTTAAATGGTTTACCTCAATCAGTTTCCTCAAACAGTTTGCGTTAACTGATCGGGTTTACAGTGTAGATATAAAAGTAAAAATGAATGTATATGATTCATAATGATATATTTATAACATATAATTTATATAAAGTCATGTAATCTAAAATTTGCTTCTATAAAATGAGCATTTTTTTCTCAGTCACTTGTGTCTGGTTCATTTTCACTTTTAAGGCAAAGAACAGGTTCACTTTGCAAGTGAAATAACTGAACATAAACATATGCTGTAAAACCCAACAATCAACTTTATCAAATGAAATGAGTTGGGTTAACTCAAAATTTACTGAAAGTTAATTCTACTCATTTGAAAAGAGTTTTGAACTCAGTGTTGAAGATAATGAGTTAACTAAATACCTCATTACTTCAACTTAAATGGAGTAAGTTGAAAGTACTTATATAGATTTGTTTTTAACTCAAATGGCTTGTAGCAATCGGTTTGCTCAAACGGTTGAGTTCTCTTTATTTATTGGGTTTTACTGTGCTCTAATTGCTTCGTTTACTGATTAAGTTGGTTTGTTGCATTCGGTTTCCTTAAACGGTTTGAGTTACCTTAACTTTTTGGGTTTTACAGTGCATGTAATCTGAAATTTTCTTCCATAAAAGAGCTTTTTTTTTTCTCAGAGACTTGTGTCTGGTGCAACATTTTCAGTTTTATGGCCAAGAACAGGTTCTTGTCATTGCAAGTGAAATAACTGAACATAAACAAGGCTGAGATGTTAATAATAAAATGTTAATTAAATAAATTCAGGTGGCAGTTTTTGAATTCATATATTTGAAATATATTATTTATTTTATTATTATTAATTCTTTATTTGATTATACTGAGTATAAAATTCATACATATAAATGTTCATTTTTTTCATTTTTTTTGTTTATTTTATTTCACATCAGTCATCACAAAACTGCTAATGAAGCAGTGAATTCACTTTCCAGATGCATCTTTACTTGGTCGTCTTCCCCAGTTTTCAGGACTGTCTGGTGCATTTGATTTTCTCCCAGAAAATAAACACTAAAATTTGCGGGGAAGACGGATTCAGCAGGTTAGTGTGGTAAACGAAAACCCTCCTGCTGTTCATAACAACAAACACGATGAACCCAAATGCGTCTGACCATTAGAGAACACATTTAACTCTTTTCCTTGAGAAAAATACACATAGAGGGGCCACATTGGACTCTGTTTGTTCAGCCTGTCTGTTCGGAGAGTGTGTGAGGCTTTCATAAAATGTACTATTTCAGGCCAAACAAGTTTATGGTTTTTTACGTGTGTATTTTTGTAAGTGCTTCACCCAGAAACAGCTAATAAAGGATGTATAAAAAGACGTTCTGGAAAATACATCTTTCACAAGGCGTCCAGAAGGGGGCGCATATTTTGCTTTAAACGCATGGTTGTGAATGCTTTCGGATTTGTCAGCATCTTCATCTCTGCGCATTTCGTCCCATTATGGTCCTTTCATCATGTTTTATTTCCTTAAATTAGGTCTTCTCACACAGCTCTCTCTTTCTCACTTTCTGAGGCTGCTGCTGGATCTTTTCATTTTTTCCCCATTTATTTTTGGTTGCATGGGAAACGTGCACACCCAATTAATCATAGCCTCTACAACACTAGAGTGGTCTAGAGGTATGATCATCAGGCAACAGCTCCTAAATCTTTACATAATAACACATACTGTATGGTTTAGCCCATATATGATTTTATACCATGCATATGAAGGCGGAAAGGTTGAATGGAAGATCCCTTTGCACACACGATGGAAGATTTGTGCCACATAGCGTATCATTAAGTGTTCTCTGAACATGAAGTTTGTTACAACATCTCCAATTTTCAGAATTAGTCTCAATCAAGTATAATTTTCCAAAGTAGTGCCTTAAGATACTAAACAGTTTTGAACAGTAATTGCATTTGACAAGCATTGTTTTAACATGTTCTGCAGTCTGAAATCCAACATCTTTTACCTGGTAAATTGCTGTGGAATATGAGAAAATTCTGTTTTATAGACATGGCATCTAAAAAAAGATCACAATATCTGCTGTCTAGAGCTTATGCTTGATTGCAAGCTATACTCAGACGCTTAGTTCTTTTTTCCAAGACAGGATTTTTCCTATTCCTTTCTTTATTCACATTAATCTCTGCATGTAATCAGCATGGTATATTTAAAGAAGCTGTTAGCGAGACACTCTTAAGACTCTTCAAATCTTTGTGGTATTTTTTATGTGGAACACAAAAGGCTGTTCATTACAGCTGCATTTATGAAAATTAATTGGGCCTCATGTGAAAATTGTATTATTTTTCAAATATTTCCCATATTTTCACAGTATTTCCTATAACTATTCATCTGGAAAAATTATTTTATTTTAGATAAAATAAAAACATTCTTAATCCCTAATTAATTCCCCTGCAGCCCAAGACAGCTGAAGCTAATCAGGGCTGGTTAGTGTCACGAAACCAAACAGAGAGGATCCAATTGCAAGTATTTTTAATGAAAAATATGTATCAAAGGATACAAGATGTTTAGAAGACAATGAAACATTCAAAAGAGAGCCCACTGGCCCAAACGAAGACACCAACCGACGAACAGACTACAAAGAATCCTGAGAGACAACAGACAGGAACAAAGACAAACAACGGACTGATAACCAGCAGTAACCACAGGCTGAAATGAATAGCCAGTGAAACAGGGATCAGCTGGAGGATGATTAAGTCAGCTGATTCGATAGCAACACAAAAAGGTAAACAAGCACACACCCTTACACACGACAACACACAAGGCATGACACATAACATACAGAAAGAACACACAAACCCATGAACCGTGACAGGTTAGTACCTGGATGGAAGACCACGTGAGAAAACTAGGTTGCTATTAGAAGGAGAAGGAGTACTGTACTCTCAGAGAGCACTTCTTTCAGATTAGATGTTAAACCAAAAATCCCATGTCACTTCTAAAGAGGAGAGCTGTAACTTCGGTGTTCTGGCCAAATTCCCTCCATCAGCCCTTGTGGTGAGCGCACTAGTGTTGTTGTCCTATGTCGTCGCACCATTCAAGTGGATGCTGCACACTGGTGGTGGTGTGGAGAGACCACACCTCATCATGATTGTGAAGTGCTTTGGATGTATGGCCATACACGACAAATTTGCTGCATAAATGCACATTACTCACTTAATCTTTACAAAGCTGTTTTTAAGATCAATATTTTTTTTAGATTGGCTATAGCAAACCACTGTTAGCTAATGACTTGCCTAATTAACTAAAGAACTTAAATTGTACTTCAAGCTGAATATCTACTAAAAGAAAATCTACTGAATAACTACTAAAATATGATGTCATCATGGCAAAGAGTTTTAGAAAATTATTATGGTTAATAATGTGTTAAAACAAATATTCTCTGCATTACACAGCACCTGGAAAATATTTTTAAGAGAATACTAGTTTCACAAGAGGGCCTTCAACTGTAGTATAACCATGTTAACTCCTCATTTGATCCTTCTAATATCATTTTAATATGCATCCTTATTTTTTATTCTGAACTACGTTTGGTGCTCATGCTAGATTTTTACTACCAATATTGAAAACAATTGTTGTTTTTATTCCTATGTAAACTAAAGATTTTTTTTCTTCAGGATTTATTAATATATAGGAGGACATTTCATTTTAACAACTGGATTTATTTGAAACAAAATGTATTGTAAAAATATAAACGTATTTACATTGTCATTCTCAGTTTAATACATCCTTGAGGAATGAATCCTTGTTAAAAACATTATTTTTGACCCCAAACAATTGAACAAGATATCTCAAGCTCAATATTTCAATATTAATGCTATATTGTGGAAAGACTGAAATTTAATAAAGTAATTTGTGTTGCTTTTAGATTAAGAAGAGTTTTCATTTGAAGACCAGTCAAATGTCCATCTGTGGGGATATCAATAAAATTGCAGAAATTGTTATACAATTTCTTTACCTAAATTAAAAGAAACTGAAATAAAATTTAAGACATGAAGCAATTGTATGAGGTCTTGCTCTTTTATTGTAACATTTAATATAATTAAAACATATCTCGAGTGCAGAAAGGCTTAAAGCAGTAATCTTAAACTTAATTCCTGGAGAGCCGCAGCTCTGCATAGTTTAGCTCCAACTCACACCTGCTTAATAGTTTTTAGTAGGCTTGAACACCTTGATTAGTTGGATCAGCTGTGTTTGATTAGGGTTGGAGAAAAACTGTGTTGTCCTTCAGGAATCGATTTGGAGACCTGTGACTTGTGCCAATCTAGAATTGCAGCAGTGACCCAGATACCAGGTCAATGTAGATCTAAACCAGAGGGATTGGGCTGAGAATTTTTGGAGGATTCTGTAGTTCAAATGAGTATCGTTTCCAGCATTGCACATATGATCTGTCGTGACAATGGGAAATTGGGCGGCACGGAGACTTAGTGGTTAGCACTGTTGCCTCACAGCAAGAAGTTCACTGCTTAGAGTCCCGGCTGGGCCTGTTGACATTCCTCCGTGGAGTTTGCATGTTCTCCCCATGTTCGCCTGGGTTTCCAAGTCACAGTCCAAAGACATGTGCTATAGGTGAATTGAATAAACTACGCTTCAGAATCTCATTTGACTGGACCGAAAATCTGACGAGAAGCTGTGAGCTGAGAAGCAAATGCAGAGTGATGTCATCAGTCAGTGGTCCATAAAGGTGGAACTGACACTGCACGTTTTGACTGCATACAACTTCTAAACAATAATTTGTTTACAAGTTTACAACATAAATTTTATAACATAAAAACTGATATTTAACCTAAAGTCTTAAAAAAGAGACTTGTAGGCTTTAAGTGTGTGCTAACTCCTTGAACACTTTCCTCTGCTGACAACAGTTCTTTCTAAATGTGTAATTGCACCTCCTGCAGTGAAGTCTCCAGCAGACATCCATTCTTGCAAACTATGTTTGTGTTTACAACCCACTAAGGAGGCGAGTGACTCAAAATGCTACTAACATTTAGTTTAATGACAGAGCAAGTATGGGTGGAGTCAGTCTTTTTGTTACATTTTCAGGTTCGGTTAATTTATGTCTTTACTCTTTTTAAAAACTGTCAAGATGGGTCCATCTCATGAAACTGTGTTACTGTTTGCTGCATAGATCATTAAAAGTCTGTATACTGTCTTGTGAGTGATTTAGTTTTACTTTTATGAGCCATGCCATGAGGCAATAAATGACACAGCACTTAAGTTACGGTGACTTCACTTTGCAGTAACAGAGGAAAAGATAGAGAACGTGTTTCAGCCTCTGTTAAACTCATTACCCTCTCTGACTCTCTTGTTGTGGTTACCGGCTTACTTTATAATGACTATTATGGCCTGCATTTCAGGCATTTAGAAAGTTAACAAGATACTGTACATAGAAATGAACTGTCTACCTACAGAAAAAAGAGTGTTTAATAAGTGTACTCAGTGCATTAGTGCCTGTTTGTTTTTTTCAACAGCACTAAATCCTGTATTTATTTATCCATCGTAATTTTTAATCAGTGTTTTATAAGAAATTAACCAACACAACCAACTACGAGATAAATTACTGCACAATTAAAGCAAAAAGTACATGAAAGCCAGATGTATGGAAAGATTGTGTACTTAACCAATTCATTATGCTCAATTTAAATGGCTTGCTTTACTCTCTGATCAACTTCCCAGCAGACACACAACATCTTAAGATGTTAATTTTAGGTTAGATTTAGGTCACCAGCGTCTAGTGACAATTTTATTTTGACGTCCAATAATAAAGTAAAATGACATTGATATTTTGTTGATTTTAGATTGTGCTATAAGTGACCAAAATCAAATGTCTGATAGACGTCATATTGGTAACATCCACACAACGTCAAGCTGTAATATTATTAGACGTTGATATTTTAGTTTGTGATGGAAAGTAACCAAAATGCAACGTCTGTCGGATGTTGGATATTGACATTGGCTTGATGTTGGGTTCTGACGTCAACCCAATTTTCATTTCCAAACATAATGCAATGTCCCACGTCGTTAGGGTACAATGTCAATCTGACGTCATGTGCCTGCTGGGTTAAGTTGCATGGTTGTTTGTGCCAGACAGGCTGCTGAGTTTAAAAACTGCTGATCTACTAGTAACTTCAAGCATTTTTAAAGTTGACAAAGAGTACCATAAAAAACAGAAAATATCCAGTGAGTGGCAGTTCTGTGTGAGAAAATATCTTGTTGATGCCAGAGGTCGGAGGAAAGGTCAGAGGTTGCTTGATCTGATGAGTCTCGATTTCTTGCTGCAACATTGGGATATACTGCCTTGCTGTATATCAATGGTTGAGGCTGCTGGTGGCAAAAATATGTATATTTGCTTGGTACATCCCTCTTTGTGCCAGTTGAGTTTAAAGACTAGTTGGGTCTTGGGAAAGTTTCTTGAAAATTACAATGAGTTCTCAACACTTAAACTTTTTTCCACAGTCTTCAGATCTGGAATGAGCAACTGGGATATGCCAGAAGGGGAGATTGATTCACAGAATTGACCTTCTTTCTTTCAATTAATTTTTATGTCAACGGCACTTTTTACAATGTAGATTATGTCAAAGCAGTTAAACATACAGATACAGATTAATAGCCAAATATTACAAATATTACAATAGTTGAGTAGTGGAGAATGCTGATGTACTAGTAAAATTAAACGGCTTCAGTTTAGTTTAGTACAGATGTCACAGTTGAAGTTCATTTCAGTTTAGTTCAGATTTAGTTGTCTAGTTGTAGTTCAGATTTAGTTGTGAGCAAATCAATTTAATTGTGTAATGCAAATGTCATAAAAAGCAACACCACCAATAAGCAGCTCCACCAGTCCTATAGCCAATCTGATTTATCTGAGTAAGTGTAGACTAAGGGAGTTCTGAAGACAAAATAGGGTCCAACTTGGCATCAGAAAGATAAAAAAAAAAAAAAAAAAAAAGTGGCTGATGAGTTTCAGTTAGCTACCAACAAAGATATGATACATATTTGTCATAAATACATGTTAATAAATACAATAGATATTTCATAATTCTAACCATCCTGGTAGAAATAAAAGAAATCACATTTTGTTCTGTAAAATCATGGTGTTTTTTCACTGCAAATAAGAAGGAAGACAGTACATCTGATCGATTTGCGAACAAATGTTTTATTGAGGGCCAGCAGTAGCTCGAGACTGAATCTTTACAAAAAAATGCTTTTCTAAATGTAGATTTTCTAAACAAGCAAACAATATAGTCTTGTTTTACTAAATAATATGCCAAAATAAACTGATTTTTCCCTTAAAAACAAGCAAAATCATCTGGCAATGAAATGTCCTTTTGACATAAAATTATTTTGCTTACCCCAATGACAAATTATTTAGGAATTTTAGCATATTATTTTTTAAAGGGGTGGTCCAGAGTGTATTTTAAGGCTTGGTTGTGTTTATAAGAAGCAAAGCAATGTGTGTTCATGCTTCATTTGTAGAAAATCATGTAAGTTTTTCTTATATCTTCTTTTAATTATATACAGCTACTCAGCTAACATGAAAACAACTGTCATATTTCCTAGTTTTTCTAAAAGGCCCACCCTAAAGAGCCTCTGATTGGTCAGCCAACATAATGTGCTGTGATTTGCAGGTCAGCCCCATGTCACAAGGAAGCGCCATGCCTCTACTAGCATACACTTTGCTATTGTGTAAATACACTGTCAGTCAGTGTAGCTGTTAGTTGTATCAGTTTGAGCCTCATGTCTGCTCTCTAAAATAAAGCTCTCTTTCACATATATTCGGAATAAGCTTGTGTAAGTAACATGAAACGTTCTCATATCTTTTGCGAGTTTGTTATTTGAATTGTAGAACGCAGGGATAGCGGCTGCATAGCGAGACACTGTAGCACTGCTGAAGATTGTGGGTGTTTACAGGGGTTTGGCAGATAAATATGAATTTGTAGCTAAATGGTTATCTGTGCCAAACAGCATTTCTTGTTGTTTACATCCTTGTTTACGCCTTCACTACAACATAACGTTAACACTGGAAAATGTGCATGTAATAGATCAATTTTAACAAATTAAAACACTTACAGGTTGTGGCTCACAATCCACAGCTTTGTCTATTATGGTTAGAGCTGCTCCTTCTTTGAGGAGTTTTTAGCCGAATCCAACACTGATCTAAGAGAGATTCTGGAAGCTCTCCTTTGTCAAATGCTAGAGCTATATCTTTTTTATTATTCTTTGGAACATAATTAAAATTAAATTGTAAGCACTTCTCTTTTTGTGTCATATCCGTTGGATGCCTAAATACAGAAACAGAAGAAGCTCTGTGCGGGGTGAATGTGCCCAACCTGAAGGGTTCATGACCTCATTAACCCGGATGTTGTTTTTTTTGTCGCCAAACTTTGTCTACTGTAGGCTTTGCTAAGCTTTCTCTGTAAAAGCCAATGTCTCCCTTTCCATTGAACTTTGAGCATATTACATTCAGAGATGTTGTTTATGTTCACACAGCTACATTACAAATCAACTAAAGTATAAAATATGATATTGCAGCCTGATCTCACGAGAAAACGTAAGTATTTTACTTTGGCCAGTTTAGTGGCTAATTCGTACGAATTTGAACGAGTTCAGTCGTACGAAATGGTACGATTTAAAAAAGGAGGCGTGGCACCTAACCCCACCCCTAACCCCAACCGTTATTGGGGGATGAGCAAATTGTATTAAATAGTACAAATTAGATCGTACAAATTCATACGAATTAGCCACTAAATGGAAAGGTTACGAATTGCCGTGAGATTGTGTTGGATATTGTAGTTGACCACCCCTTTAAAACAAGGCAATATTTTGTCTAGAAAAGGATTCTTGATTTAAGAATTTTTAGATATTTAGACTAGAATCAAGACAAAAAATCTAAGTAAGAAAACAATATTTTTTTCAGTGTTCGACTTTCATTAGTTTAAGTACATGAAAACACATGAGAAAACATTTTCAGTTCACCTCCTAGATGACCAGAGCACTTCCTCACCCAGCAGCAGAACATGCTATACAATAATTATTGGTTGATGCAACAGGGATCTGCTTTTGAGTGAGAGCTAAAGATACACCCCATCTAGATTGGGACACAAATTTAAGATTTCAATAAACTAACTCCACCACTAAAAGCTACTTTGAGTTTTATGAATGGAAGGGTGGATGGGAACTACTCAACTAGATTATCAGCTAAATTATAGGGTCTCGGAAATAGACGCTATGAAACTGCTCTCTGAGACGTTATTCATCAAGCATGAAGCGTCTGAACGACTGCTGATGCCATCATTGTTATTTGTTCCAAGATCACAGGTATACTGAAAAAAACATAAAGTGAAAGGTGTGCTGATCGTGTCAAGTGTTCAGCACATTACTGGCTTCCTTTGCTTTTCATTTCTGCTTTTTTAAAAGCATCACTAACAAAGAGACTCTTTCTTTTGGAGTTGTTGTGTCTCTGATCCTCCACCTTTCAGACAGGTCTCGCCTTTCACTCTTTTATGACAGCATGGGAGAAAAAAAAATATCCCTTGCTTCGGGGAATCACAATCGCTTAAAGGATACGGTTAAATAAAGCAACCTAATGTTTTTTTCAGAACATAAATTTAGTGGTTAAGTCCTGTATTTAAAGATAATCACTGATCCAAGAGTGTCTTCCAAAGATAATTGCAGGCTTTCTGTCTGCAAGAAACAATTTAAGCAGTTTTAGAATAAAACACGACAAACATCTGAAAGCCCGAAGAACACTTTGGAGTTTAGCGCAATCGTCAAGGAGTTGTGAAACAGTTAAGACATGGTTTTATCAAATGGACCCAAATTTAATTTGGTCGTTTAAATAACACGAATCATACAATACACTCTAAAATGTATTTTAAAAGTATCTGTTGTTAGTTGTGATCTACTAGCATTAAAATGTAAGATCTATTGTTTTTAAAAAGTTAATAAATAATAAATAAATGTAATGACCATTGTTGTGACAGAAAAAATATTGAAATCTTAATTTTGAATCCAAGTAACAAAACTTACATTACAATTTTTTGCTGTTTTATTTTTTTTCTGTGTTCCATATCAGAAGTCAATATAGAACTGAAACAGTATAATGTTGTCACAGTCACCAGCCATCTAGCCTATGCAGAACGCTGGAGAACTACAAATCTGCCAGCAAAAGAACTACATATCCAGTCATGCACCACTCACACAGATCTCCATGATTGCAAACAGGGCTTGATTAACACCCGGCAACCCACCAAATGCGGGTCCCACCAAATGCATAGACGGCCACCTCCACTAGCCACTCTAGCTGGTTGGAAATCATTTTTAAATTGTAGTTTTCTTAAAAGCAGAGGATTCAACAATAAAGATGACCCAATATTCACGCAAATGTGATCTGGGACCTTTAGCTATGACAGATTACTGCACATAGTTTAGATACATGGCAAATTTGGGCAAATACATGGCATATATTTTCCTTGTTTTGACACGTTAAAAAACTTGAGGCTTAGAAATAATTAATTATTTTTTGTGTGGTCAGAGATAAATTTGGTAAATTCTTAATTTTAAGCCCTGAAAAGTCATGTGAAATAAAAACTAATTGCAATGCGACAAGACCCATTTGCTCATGCACACTGAGCAAGCTCATACTCAACACACACAAAAAGTTAAATGCACGAGGAGGCATGTGGACATAACACAAAATTTAAATCAAGTAATTTTAGCATGTCAAAGTCAAATTTATGCATTTAAAATATATTTTCCCAACAACAAAAATGTGGCTATTGAAAATGGTGAGTGGCTAATAATGATGGAAATCTACTAGCCACAGTTTCTGGTGATCAAAAAAGTTGATCAAGCTCTGATTGCAAACACACAGCTGAAGCTGTTCAGAACTGATCACATGGACTTTAAAAACAGCACAGACCCACACACTAGTTGCTGAGTCTTGTTATACTGATTGAACATTATGACGTGGGTTCCTTGCCTTGCGTGTTTGTACCTTGCATCACAAATATATTGTTTATTCACATTTCTGTTTGTTTTTGTCTTGGTGAAGCCAGTGATGCAAACAGTGCTATCCACCCTCTATTTGTGGACATTTCAGCACTGTCTGTGCAAATGACTGCCTTTTTACAGTGTTTTGATCAACTTGTGGGATTGCAATCAATGGAGGCGCACATCTTGGTTTCTGGCTTGTACTCCGAGCTTTCAGTTGTCATTCTGTGTGAAATCAAAACTACTACCCTGCACAAAGGATCTTGAGTGCTTGATGTGTCCATCAATTGTACCCTTCAAAATCCGTAATTTCAAAGGACACTTTGGTTTGGAATGACATGGCAATATGGTGATTATTTTTGTTTTTCACTTCAAAGGGCAATGTATCCCGTTTGAAATGTTTTAAAATATTTTGATATTATATTTTGTAATTATACAATCTAACTAGCTAATTAATAACAGGGTTAATGTAGCACCACTACTTGGATTAAAAGTGCAGTGAAAATGCAGATGATTCAGCTTGTAATAAAGCAAATAAACACCTTGTTATATACTCTTATTTTTGTTATTATTATTTAATTCTCTAGCTTTAAAAAAAAAATACTAATAAATAAATAAAACAGAATTTTGAATCTGCTATAAAAAACCAATATTTGTGCTGAGAATTTTTAGTTTTGTCCCTTATTTTATAGAGACACATTTGGCAACCACCTCCCTCTCATTGTAAATAACGAAGCTGTCAATCACTGCAGCAAGTTGAGGAGTGCGCGCCAAAGAAACCTCAAGGCAAATCAAGGAGCATGAGCTGATTTATTTCATACCAGTGAACAGGTAAGATAAAGCATCTTTTTATCTGCCAAAGAGTGTTACTTACAACTCATTTTCGTGTGCCATCACGAACAAAAGTGAAATATAAAATGCTCGTCTTTTGATAAACGTCGACCTCGTTATGCTAGCCGTCTATCATAGGCCTGATTGTTAATGGCGTATCATAAAATAATGTGAAGACCTGCAGTGAACGCATTTATATCGCGCTTTAAACGTGTATTACCGTGTGTTTTAACGCGTACACCCAAAGCGCTTTATGACTTGAACATAGGGTCATGTGCGGTTCAAGAAATCAAAGTAAAGGAGGTACGTGTTGCCAAATCTTGTTAGTAAACTCAGCAAAAGGAGCAAGCTCAAAATAAGCTAAACAGCATGTATAGTAAAAGGACATGGCAACCCACCAAGAGCGCCCTCAGCAAAGCAGCCGTCCAAAAATAAACAAAACAAGATGCCTTTCTCCAATACTTTTTTTTATATTTACTTTCCAAAGACTTAATTGGATTGGGGAATAGCCTTTACACCAAACTAAAAGTAGGAATAATGATACAAAATATCTCTTTAAAGACAACACAGACAAAATGAAAACTTTAAAAGATATGAAAACATTTATGATTATTTTTAAATGCACTCAAAAAATGGCGTTTGCTGTTTGTTCAAATTACTTGAAAAAAAAATCGCTCCCCAAAAAACTCAATAATTGTATTTTTTTTAAACCAATTTATTTTAATTTACCAACATTACTAAGGCAAATAGTTTTAATAATCAAAACAAAAATGTTTAAACAAAATTTCTCATCTTTTTATAATAAAATAAACAAGTGTTAAAGAGACTCTTAAACTTGATCAATAAAATGTTACAAAGCATGTGCAATGATAAAGGTCTGCTAATCAACATCTGCAAGGTGTGAATAATAATGATACAGTACACCTCAAACTCTGTAAACAAAACATATTATGACAAAATCTGAGCTTTCAAGTAAAGGAACTAATCATCATTATTCAAATACATACAGCATTACAAATTGTGAAGTTAGATGGATATATTACTCACTATGCTAAAAAATAGGGCTGCTCGATTTTGGGAAAAATCCTAATCACGATTATTTTGGTCATAATTGTAATCACTATTATTTAAAACGATTACTGTTAAAGTCAAAATTATTAGTGTTTCTGAGAATTTGTTTTTTTAAATAAATATTTCCCAAATAGTGTTTAATAGAGCAAGGAATTTTAACTGTATTTCCTATATTTTTTCTTCTATGCTTATTTGTTTTATTTTAGCTTGAATAAAAGCAGGTTTAAATATTTTGAAACCCATTTTAAGGTCAATATTATTAGCCCCCTTAAGCAATATATTTTTGATTGTCTGCAGATGAAACTACTGTTATACAATGAACTGCTTAACCCTTATTAAGTCTTTGAATTGCACTTAAATCTGAATGCTTGTATTTAAAAAAATATCTAGAAAAATATTATGTACTGTCATCATAGCAAAGATAAAAGAAATCAGTAATCACAAATTATATATCAAAACTATTATGTTCAGAAATAAGTTAAAAAAAAAACTTCTTTCCATTAAACAGAAATTGGGGGGAATAGCGTTGCTAATATTTAGGAGGGCTAATAATTCTGACTTCAATGTATATACATACAGTTATTTTCCTCCCTGCAAAGGAAAAAGAAATAAATACAAAATAATAAAAATATGAAACAAACTGTGCTTTAAGCATCTTCACTGTAAGAATAAAACTTTTGCTACAAAAATCCTTCAGTCAAGAGCAGAGAGGGATTTTCTCGTTTTGTTTGATAAATGATAAAAACAGCATAGCGCGCTGTCTCTTTAATGGTTTCTCTTTCACTTGTCTTTTGATTCTCAACTCGTTTGTTTATTACACAAATGAGGGTCATTATGAATAATCGCTAAACACCGCGTTTTGACACCTATTTGACTATTAAAGCGCTCTTATTAAGATGATTTTAGATGTCTTGCACCTTGTCCGTTCCGCGAGGTGCGGGCGCGGTTAGCGGAGGTGCGCGATGCGGCACCAGGCGCGAGTATAATTCCAGCTTCAGTGTGCGAATGAGACTGAATGCTGACCGGCCGAATGCTTCTGGCTTTGTGCGCGTGCCGCACACACATAAGCACGCGGTCTTTCGCGCTTTTAGGAGCAACAGATGTGTACAGCTGGAAAGGGGGCGGTATATGATGCAATTATCTTTTATCTCGATTAATGCTTTTTCATAATCGTTTGAAGCCGAAATCGAAATCGGATTTTCAATTAATTGCACATCCCTTCTAAAAAATCTTTCAGATAGGGAGCTAGTGGCTGGGATGCACAAGAAGAGGAACCAAAAAGCCACTCTGGCGATATCCTTAAATCCTTTTTTATTTACAATCTCTTCACTGCTGCTATATGGCACTTTTTTTTGCATGTGTTGTTATTTTGAACTGAAGTGACAAGTGCGAGTGCGGGGTTTACTTCGCCATTTTCAATGGCGTCTTTCGTAACTAGGTGACCATCAACCGTTTTTTTCAGAGGATGACAAACGAACAAACCATTGCTGCAGCTTTGATTTTATGGAGTTTATGGAGAAAAGTAAAAAGCACTACAGTGTTTGATTGTACTGTGTTTAGTCTTTCTTCAGTCTTACTGAAATCAGTATATTCCATATAAAGTGTAAAGCAGATTGGTTAGTTTTACATGAATTGTGGTGTGCTTGCGGCATTCTGAAAGTTCAGATGTTTTTCGCTGCACACCATGTGCACGTCGTGCAAGTCGCGCGCCTCTATTGGAAATCACAAACTTAGATTAAGCTTATTGACATTCCTCTCAATGTGCACACTCAGCAGCTACATTTTAATAAAACTATAGCCTTCATACTGAACTTTTTTTATCGATATTGACAATGGTATTTGGTCAATAAATATCGAGACCGATTTTATTACCCAGCCCTAGTCCCAACACAAATTGATTGTGTGGAACCCAGTATTTTTTACAGTGTGGTAAATAGAGGCTGTAATATTATGAATTTGGAAAACCTTGTGTGTCAAATGATAAAGAACTTCTTTCCTCTATAAAGAACCTTTTGGAATGAAAAGGTTCATGGATGTTCTGAAAGGTGCAGCAGGTGATCTGCCAAAATGCTAATTGGTTAGCATATTAGCGATTGCCCCCACCACGGCCCGACAACCCACTAGTTCATGTCATTTGTCAATTAGAAGTGTGAGTAGTTTTTGGCCCGGCAGGTTGCAAGAATTTCACTTATGACTAAGCCACACTTACATGCTATTTCAGAGTGAATATTCAGAGCAGCTGTAAACAATATCGGGAGTTCGTCACATGCGTCTCATGCAGGCGTGGACAGGCTGATGGCGGATATGCGTGAACAAAGATGCACAAAAACCCAAATCTGCATTTGTTGACAGACAGTTTGAGCTACTTATCAGAATTATGGGAGATGTCAGCTGACAATATTTCATTGGATGAACATTTAGTTGTATGCCTTACCCAGAATATAAAAATACATATAAACACATTTAGATCATTTGCTTTAATCATTACTATTGGACTGTGAAGAGACTTTCAACCAGCACAACAGCACATGTTTCTGAAGACAGTCACCTACTGCACCTTTAAGGCTTCCTAATGGAACTGACAATTCCAATAAAGATTCTTTATTTTTAAGAGTTTTAAAAAGTGCAGTATAAATTTTAAATCAACCGTACATGCTTAAATGAAAGTGCCTACACCTTGCATTTTATATTTTGAATAAATAGTAGATGCTTTTTAAATAATCATGCTGAAGCAAGAACCGCATATTCAGACAGTTTTAGAACCATATATTTTTCAGGCTAATGCGTTTATAAACTACGCCACTCATAAACAGTCGGAGTCCGGATGAGTAGACGGGTCCTCAGCGGAAAGTCTGGCCTAATATAGGAGCTTTGGCAGCGAACGAGGAGACAACCTCAAGAGTATTTGACTCTGAGAGCTTCAGTGATCTCTGTAATTTCAGCATGTGCCAAAGTTGCTCTTCAGGAACCACAACTGATGACCTGTTGACTTTTAGGAACCACATGCAGGATGGTCTCTTCTGCGCCACATAATGATCTCCTCTGGGGTTTTTCCTCAGTAGCAACAAAATGGAAGTGAACACTATGAAGTTTAGTGTTCCAGAACGAGCTGAATTCCTGTTTGTTACATTTTTCCCGTAAGCTGGGCTGGATGATTAGAAGAAATGAGAAAAAAACAAGTTAGTGTTTGGTAGATTTGAAATGCAAAATAGTGCATAAGGAGGACTCATTTTCAAAACAGACACTTTTAAGGTGTTTATGCTGGTTTAAGAGGACACCTAAGCTATTTGTAGTGATATATGAATACATTCAGAGAGGGCAGTTGGTGGTTTTATGGTGTACAAATAGAACAGCTGAACCCACAGGGCTAAACTTGCCAGAAACGTGGGTTTTGAGCCTTTTGCTAAGTTGTGTTTGGTTCGAATTCAGCTATTAGTGGTAGAAATAAAACTTCAAATTTCCTCTTCTACAGATGTTCCAGCTTAGAAGCTGACAATTGTAGACAAATTACCTTCAGAAGTTTTTCTTACTCTGTTTGATTTGCTTTTCCTCAAAGATTACTGCATGAAAATATCCGCTCATTCATCCGCAAACCATGACAGCCAAGATCCAAACATTTTCATCTGGACAGGTTTTCTTTATCCTTCATCACCACTTAAGAGGCAATTTTGCACAGAAATAAACTAGCCTTTGCTTGGATTCTAAACACGGCAGTCTTGAGCAAACTTTTCTTTACGTTTTGTCATCCTTTTAACGTAGTACTGAAATTATTTGGCAGAACAAATGAAGCATCACTTTAAAGTCTCACAGTTTAACATCCTTTGTTTTGTGTTTTTTAGTCAATTGGAGATTTTTCTATCAGTGTTAAACTGCATTTACAGGCTTCCGGCTGTGGGTTTGTTCCATTGAAATGAGCCAAATTATATCGTTGGACTTTGGAAATCCACTGTAATCTATACATTTACCCTCTATTATCTTTTTAAGTTCCGTGACATTTCTGAAACGCCCTTTCCAAATTAAAGGACAGAAATGCACCAGAGCCCGACATTATGAGCCGTGTGCTTTTTAAAGCAGCGCCTACTCAATCTCCATCCATCTTAATGTAAGATAAGCGACTGACAGTCAACTTCACGCCAAGTGCTCATTATTGTGAATTTACAATAGCTATTTTTGTTATTCGTACGCTGTAAATGGGTTACTACAGGTTAAACTCGTTACGTACTTCCAAATATAAAGACTGTAACAACATTCATGTATATACAAGCGCACAGTTTTATGCTACTAATGAATCATGATAGTGCCTTTGACATTTATATAGAGATGTACCTTGCTTTTTATAAGGTCACATCTCTTCTCAGCCAACAAACTCTTCACAGTTGCGCAGTTCAATTAAAGCACTCTCGCCCACTGTGTATAATTAAAAACAGCTTGATGTATTGGCGATGAAAATTATTATGAGAGATGCAACTTTTGGGCAGCATTCAGTGTGAATAACTAAACAAATGTACTGATGAAACTAAGTGTGCAAGACGAGATGTCCTTATGCTCTCTAGATAAAATGTAATTTTATGTACATTTTAATATTCCTTATACCTTCTCTGAAAATAAGTGCCAAAATATAGGTGATGTCATGGAGCTGCATAACATTTATATGCAAAACTGACATGTATCGAATAATTGATTATATCCAAGTATTATATGCCAATCCAAGTATTAGAAACAACAAATAATATCTTGAAAGTGGCTAAAAGTGGCTTATATGAAAGGCAAAGGCCTCTAGATTACGCTTATTTTAACAAAATAAAATATGATCATACCTTGACTTTTAATTATTTAATTAGGACAGTAAGATCTGACTTTGCTTTGCCATAAGTCTTGTTGCTTAACAGAAACACTGTACAGTATAGAATTTAAAGTCATGGTGCAGTGGAAAAAGAATTAATATTGTGTATTATGACTGCATCCATACATATCTGCAGTGACTTAAATAACTTATTAATAAAGTCATCCGGAACAACAAAGAAAGCATATTTGCAGGACTCTCAGAGTTCATCAAGATTCTTTGGATTCATCTTCAATGCCTCCTCCTTCATCTTACCCCGGACAAGCTCAATAATGTTCAGGAGTGGTGACTGGGCTGGCCAATCCTGAAGCATCGTAAAATAGTTTTTAAAGAATAGTGCTAAAGTATAAAGATTTAAAATGACATTTTATTACAATTTTCAGACACCAATGTGATTCTTTATAGTTTTTTTAAGATGTCAAGAAATATACAAAAAATTGTACTGAGGAAAAAGTCAAGACAACAAATCTTTGTAAGTTGATTTAATTTACTTAGTTAGTTTAACTTAATATTTTTAGTCTTTTTGGTTTGATTGCTGTAAGGTCAGAGGACTAGAAAAGATTATTTAATTCTAAACTTAAAAAATTGAAGTCAGCAAGAATTTGTCAGCAAAATGTATTTGCCAGCCATTTCTTTGCCACATTAACACTAAATGGCATTTTAAATGATGTCATCTAGAAATCAAAGTTAAAATTAAACTAAGTAACTTATATTACATTATAAAATGCCCATTATCAGACTACAGTCATTTTTGCTGGATGAGATTTTGCTGGATTACTCGCATGATGGAAGAAAATTATTCCCTATTCATTAATTCTCATTTATTATTATTTTTTAAGTTTCTTAAAATAAAAATAATAAAAATAAATAACCCAATTGATGTTGCAAACAAGTCAGGCCAAAAATGAATTCAAAAGTAATCCGAATACATCACCTAAAATGATCATTCTAGATTATAATACTAACCTAAATGCTTTGTGTTATTAAAATGAACTACAAGTTTGTAAAAAATTAGTTTAGCTCTGTCTGTATTAATTTTTATTGTTGCACAATATATGGTTTTAGCATGGATATCACAATATATATATACAATATATTGTATGTATATACAATATAGCTGCAAAATTGAATTAAATTACTGTATCTTTTTTGGAATTTTTGTGTTGTTTGTATTTCAAAGTCAAAATAAGTTGTTTTTTTTACTTACACCACTTGCAGATAATTTTAAAAAGTTTTAAGTTTTTATATTGACTTATTTCTTCTAAAGTTGAAAATAAAACAATATTTTTACATTATCTAAGAATTTTTAGATATTTGGACCCCCCCGGAAAACTGTCAAATGGTGCTATTCAAATTATCTTGTGAAGCTATATTCATATCGCAAAATTTAGAGCAGAAAAATAAAACATAACAATGTCAGATTTTTTTAAATATCATACAGCCCTAGTTTTAATGCTAAAAATGTTTTGTCTTTGACCAATAAAGAAAATCAGGAATAATAACTCCTCCTTTTCTCGTCACTCCTCATAAAAAAAAAGCTCATTCTTTACATTTCAGTGCAATATACTAGAGGGTGCCAGAGGGGTAAATTGTTTCATTATGCCAGTGTTCAGCAGATGTATCTTCATGGGAACTGTATGAAAACTGATGGCATGTGTAAACTTTACTGTGTGCGTCTGTGATTGGTGGTCTCATAATTTCTCAGAATGTGCCCCTGGGAATTGCTTGTGCGTAGTTCGTCTCCCACCATGCAGTTTGTTTGGGTGTGTTCATTTGTGGAAAGTGATGCTGCTAAATTTCTAATTAGTGCATGGCTGATGCTGTTTGTAGGTCTTTAAGTGCATGTGACGGGTTCAGTCTTTAATCAACAGTGTTATATTTTGGAGGAGTCCCTGTAAAAGAGGTTACGAGTAAATTTTGTTGGTCAAACATGTCAAACAATTGAATCTCTATATAGCTGATATGCCTTTTAACTTTTTTCCTACGGAGGGTACACACTTTATTACAAATAGGGATTATTGTAAAGATAAAATACTGAATTGTCTGACTCTGAATGTTTGCAAATGATCAGATTTAGCTTTTTTGTATTAAGACTTTTTTGCTACTGAGCTTAAATACAAAAGCAAATATACTGTCCCACTTTTTTGCTCTTTAAGGCACAAATTAGACTATAAGTAGAGCAGACACTTAAATAGGGGAGAGTGGGGATGAAAGTACCATTTTTCATAAAAAACTATTTTTAAAAGATAATGTTTTAGACAGAAATATATTTTTGCTGTGGTTACTAACTCATAAGTGTTATCTATCAATATCGGGTGGTATTTTTAACAAATGTAGAACAACTTGAAGATCATTTCACTTAAAACATAAATTGCATATTGTTACTTTAGACACCGTCAGTAGGGACAAAAGTAACACAACAATATTTCAACCCAGGCTCACTCTGAAAAAATACCTCTATATACATTACTGGAGAGTGCCAAATATGTCTCAAGAGTTTTTTTTGTTGTTGTTGTTGCAGTTTTTGTATTCGCAAATGCACCAGAGGGCGCTGTGTATGCTTTTTGAGATCTCGAGTTTCTCTTGTGAGTGCCACTGGCACCTGCTGTTCTCACAAAAATCCACCGGAGGCCACTGTTAACTGACTGACTGACCGATCGACTGACCCACCCTCCTCCTTCCCTAAACCCTGCAAGGGCGTCACGGTGGGCAGTGGGTAGTCCAATCGCCTTACAGCAAGAAGATCGCTGGTTTGAGCCCCGGCTGGGTCAGTTGGCATTTCTATGTGGAGTTTGCATGTTCTCCCTGTGTTTGTGGGTTTCCTCCAGGTGCTCCGTTTTCCCCCACAGTCCAAAGACATGCGGTATAGGTTAATTGAATAAACTAAATTGGCCATAGTGTATGAGTGTGTATGGGTGTTTCCCAGTGTTGGGTTGCAGCTGGAAGGGCATCAGCTGCGTAAAACATATGCTGGATAAATTGGCGGTTCATTCTGCTGTGGTGACCCCCAGAGGTGGGTAGAGTATCCAAAATCTATACTTAAGTAAAAGTACAAGTACTTTCAGAAATTTTTACTCAAGCAAAAGTAAAAGTAACAATCTTAAAAGTTACTTGAGTAAAAGTAAAAAAAAAGTATCTGATGAAAAACTAGTTAATTTTCATTTTATATATATATAATTAGGTAAGGAATGAAAACTGTTTTCAAGGCATACCATGGTTTGGAAAAGTCAAGGTTTTTAAAACCGCCAAATTTTCTGCTATACCATTCCTATGTTTTTGTGTAAGATTTTTTTTTTATTTACATTTTTTTTAGGACAACAGTATCTCCAGCAAAAAAGATATCCAAAGATGCTGTTTTAAATGGTAAAGAAATCTGTGTTTTTTTAAACAAATGAAGACAGCAGAAGTCAATGATTCACTTGAAATATTCAGCCTGACATGTTTACTGTTACAAAATATTTAAAATGTTTCTCAAAATAAAATATAGTGTTCAAAGGGGGAAAACGTTTTAGTTTTTTTTTACCAAGAAATTTAAAAAGAATATATTTATAGAAGTAATCACAATATTGTAATTATCTAAGGTTATCATACCGTCAGAATCTGATACAGGCCTATGCCTATATATATAAATTATTTGCCCTTCTGTGATTTTAACAGAACAATTTTGCCTCATTAATTTAACAATTTTGCCTCATTAAGCATTTTTTCTTATTTCTTTTGATTGTCTACAGAACAAACCATTAGTAATGATTTGCCTAATTACCCTAACTTGAATTACCCTGGTTAAGCCTTTAAATGTCACTTGAAAGATATCTAGTATCTTAAGAAAAAAAAAAAAAAAAAAAAAAAAATATATATATATATATATATATATATAGTTATTCTCTTAAACAGCAGTTTCTTTAGTTAAAAACTCATTACTACCTACCTCTGACCCTGGTTAATAAAGGCACTAAGCCGAAAAAGAAAATGAATAAATAAAATTGTAGAAAGTCCTAGATTTATCAGTAGAACCAGATTTTCAGACAAGTTTGTGCTCCATATTTTTGATCAGCACATGTTTTTATGAATCATGTCATGTACAATTCATGTACAGTTACGAATAAAGAGAAAAATTATATAGCATTATGGTCATTTTAACCTCTCAAAATGGTTAAAAATGACTTTTACTGTATCCACCATCAGAGGGTTAACGCACCAAAAACAAGGATAACAATAGCTCAAAGTGGACTTTCCTGAGTCAGCAAAAGCAATTACTTCCCTTCCCAGAAGCAGGGATGCAGGGCGCTTTAGGAAAACTACTCTAAATGTATATTACACTCGGGTCCTGAAGTTCAAGGGAACCACCCTTGAGCAAATGCCAGCATGGCAATATTGTTTTATGATTCCAAGATCTGTAAATTTCCTTATTTATTTCATGGCCAATTATATCATATTTAAAGCCGTGGCCCTAATTTTCCCTTTACTAACACATTTAAGCCAAGAGTTTTCTATGGACGTCGACCGATCTCACAGCACCATTAGTCCTTATAGTCTCGCTCATTAAGTTAATAACTCGTAAATAAAAGATAAACAGGTTGAGTACAGGAGTATGGCGTGTTCACGAAGCTATATTTACTTCTGCATGCAAAAGGCTCCATTTACTACAGTTTTCAAAACCTTTTCACCTCGCTAGCTTTTCTCCAAACTAGACAGAATTTCATTTTCAGCCCTAAATAGGACGCTGATGACAAATTGGAAGGCAGTTAAAGTTGTCATCGCCATTGTTACATGTTAATTAGACCGATTGCATGGTCATCAGACATGCTAACAATGAGCATTCGAGTCCATTGTGTGAGGGCACCACGGCTAGACAAAGCAGAGAAACGATGTGTGTTGGGAACGAAACAAATCCCAAATGCCCCGCTGTGGGATTATTCTGCAGGCCGTGTCTGGGAGCCAGGATGCATGGTAGGAGCCTGTGGTCTTCGCCTCTCCCCCGGTGTCTCCAGTGGTCTGCGCTGTGACTTTCCCCTGGTGGCCTGGCTCCAAAACCGAAGGTAAAGAAAGCTATGGAAATGACAGCGTTGCATATAGGGGTTGAAAAAAGATCTGTTTTGATCATCCTTCAGGCTTTTTATTCTCGGATTTCCTCACTGTAGCATTAGCTTCTTCAAGGAAACTGCAAATTAGGGATGGTTCTATCTTTATGTCGCTTTTAGTACCTTACCATTAGGTTGCAAATTAAGATTCCCCTTGTGTCTCAGCGACCGCCGAGGCCAGAAAAATGCGTCATAAAGAATATGTTGCGATTGTATGTGGCTTTTTGGCTAAAAGTGGCTGAGATGCACTTCCTCTTATATACAGCACAGGTTCTCATGGTTGTGTTTAAGCCTTAAGCGCACACAGTGTGATGTCTTTTTGTTCAGATGCCCAACAGGATTACTGCATGTTGGCATCGCTGGCACCAACAGCTGACTGAGCATCTTTGTGTTCGTCTTAAAGGCATAGCTCACCTAAAAATTAAAATGACCTCATCGTTTACTCTCCCTCCTGTGGTCTTCAACCTTTATGAGTTTCTTTCTTCTGTTGAACATAAAAAAAGAAGAATGCCATTGACTTCTATAGTATTAAAAATCATTACTATGGTCAATGGGTACCAGCTACCAGCATTTAAAAAATGTTGTCTTTTGTGTTTAACAGAAGAAAGAATCTCAAATAGGATTTGATGGGTGATTAAATGATGATTTTAAGCTTTGGGTGTACTATCCCTTTAAAGTTAAATGCTAAAATAAGGCCAGATTTACTAACAGCTTGTACCAAACACTGTTTTTGCAATAAAAACTAGTGTCAGGATTTAATAAAGATTTAGCAGCTGATATTTTATTCAGTTGTTTTAGCTTTTGCCCTTCATTAATCATGGGTCGCCTGATTAATAAAGGACAATTTAGCTTACCCAATTCACCTATAGCACATGTTTTTGGACTGTGGGGAAAACCGGAGCACCCGGAGGAAACTCACGCCAACACGAGGAGAACATGCAAACTCCACACAGAAGTGCCTACTGACCCAGCCGGGGCTCGAACCAGCGACCATTTTGCTTTGAGGTGATCGTGCTACCCACTGCACCACCGTGACGTCCCTGATTATTTATATGCATTTTTAAAGAATTTGTTTAATTTAGAATTTATTTAGACACAAACTTGGCAAAACATGAATTCATTTGTAATGTAGATGGTAAGTTTGTACATTTGCTGTATACAATTATGAAAATATAGTATCATCATAATTTTACTTACTCAAACTATTTAAAATGTTCACGTAACATTATTAAAATAACATTTTTTGGAATATTCTTGAAAAACATTCTTAAAACAAGGGAATGTCTTTAGGATGTTATTTGTACTTCACGGATGTTCTCACAATAGGGATAGGAAAACATTTTTAGAACATTAATATAATACACTCTGAGAACATTGTTATAACATGAGACCAAAACATTATGAAAACATTTAGTAAAATGCAAATATAACCAACATAATAACTGTCACGATCACCAACGATTTAGCATTTGCAGATAGCTGGAGTACTCCAAATCTGCCACTTAAATCAACTAAAGATCCCATCATGCACTTCATTCACACACCTGGCCCAGATTCTCTTTAATTGCAAACACACACATCTGACGCTGTTCAAGACTAATCAGATGGATTAAAAACATAGCACGCACAAACATTATAGCTCAGTCTTCTAAGGGTTATCCTTGCCTTGTTTAGCTGTGTTTTGACCTTTGTTTGTTTTTTTTTTATTCATGTTGTTTTGCTGCCTGTCCTGACCAGTCACCTGATATTCTGATTAATAAAGTTGCACATAGTAGTGGGCAAAGCAAGGCTTCATGAAACACTGAAGTTGATGCAAATGGGTCAAAGCTTCGAAACGTTTCGAAACCAGTCTCTACGGTGACACCTAGTGGTCATGTTTTATGTGTTCTGCTTCAGCAAAGAAACAGTTAAGCAAATTGAGGTATTAAACCCCACCTTGTGAAGTTGTGTGATTTTACAGAAGCGATGAGAGTTCCAGACCTGCATGCTGAGGTAATGGGTTCGAATCCAGGGTGATGCAGCAATATAGACGTTATTTTTTAAATGCTCAACTGCTTGTGATGTGTTTTGTTTCAACATTGGTCTGACATTCGAATGAACACTTAGTAAATAAATATCTTGTTTTGGTCATAAAAAGTATATTAAAATAACATTGTCATAATTTCATAGTATTTGTACAAGTCTGTATTTGAACCGGGCCATTTACTCTGTGCTAGTATTCCGAACCTGTTAATCAAATGCATATTCGCCAGGTTTGAAACTCTTCTGAAATGACCAATGTTTTGAATCACATAAGTCACGTGACCTGGGTGTTTCGAATTATGCTTTGGTGCAGTGTTTCACTTGCACTTAGGGATCTCGACACTGTGTCGAAATGCCAGTTTCACATCAGCCATCCTTTGTGTTTTGACTTTTGAGTGTTTCTTTGATCATGTTGATTTTGCTGCCTGTCCTAAACTGCCTATAATTTTGACCATTCTTTGGATTACCTATATGCTCCAGTTTGCTCCCGTTTTAACCAATGCCTGCCTGATTATTATGATTAACAAAGCTGCACATAAGATCCTCACCTCTATTTTACCTCTACTTTTTACAATAACGTTAATACATTGTCTAGAAAACTGGACATTTTAAACATACTAAACACCTTCCGCAATAACATTTTTATAACTTACTGAGACATTAGGAAACAATTTTAGGAACATAAATATAATGTCGGTGGAACGTTCTAATACCATTTTAAATAATTTTCTGTGAATATCAAAACAAGATGAGACTGAAAGATAAGAATAAAATGTATGAAAAGTTTTTGTAAAAAATTACTAAAAGCAAAAATACATCCTTAAATGATGTTTTGAACAATCAAAGAACTTTTTTATATAGTTTAATGAAAAGATTAGGGCTGCATTTTAGAACATAGAATTGCAACTGAGTCTACGTATATTAGCACTGTAATTTTTTTGGTATTTGCTGTACATGTACCAAACAAATAGTTTTAACCACTGTTAGTGCTGAACTTCATTTGGACTTGTTATATATAGAAAATTGTGTTCAGTAAACCACAGAGATATGAACAGAACCATCATTTATGTGTACTGTTACACCCTTTTTTTCTTTGTAGTCTTTCACATGCAAAAAAAAAAAATCACAAAAAGTCACCACTTAATTTAAACACCAATAAAACTCAACCATGAAATGTGAAACTGGTTCCATTTTTAATTGTGAAATGCAGGTTACATTTCCAAATCATTTAGAAATGCCTGTTGAAGCAAAAATGTTGTGAAGTAAACACCAGCATTTTAGATGTCTGACTTTATATTTAGAAGCACGAGAGGAACGTGTTTTTGTTTTGTTTCGCACTCTTTTTCCTCTGTCTGTGGTGTACATATTTATAAAGAGGGACAAATGCCTGGTTCTCTACCACAGTTTGTTCTCTAACTGTTGATTTTTTTTTTTGCATCCATCCTGTTTCCTCATGTGTAAAATGACCATCTGTGCAGAAGCCTTTAAAGATCCCGGGCTTCTCTCCAGAGGATGTGCTGACTGGCCATGTAAGCAAGTATCTACACCAGATTGCTTTATTATTTGGGTGCTATTGAGCATAAACAACACCTGAGATGTCAGATGAAGCTTGTTTAAATCAAACCTACTTAAACTGCTGCAAGCTTGTGGGTTTGGAGTCTCTTGAAATGTCAAAACATTGAAGGCCCCGAGAGAAGCAGCTATCAAAGGAGGGAGGGATCCCAAAGTAAACTCGCAGTCCCACCCAAATGACCATTGGCCCGGCCTTGTACACAAGTGGACCGCTTTAAATGGGGCCAGAATGAGTCACTGTTGCTGTGGTCAACACATAAATACAGTGCATATGGAATATTAGGCACTCTTATTTTGAACATGCAAACATATGCACATATTTAATGTGTAATCACTTTGTTTGCTGTAATGCACAGTTGCACACACTTTTGTAGCCAGCAAAGTATAGTGAATAATGTACAATCTGGGTTTGTTTTTGTTTTAATAGTTTATTTTTTGAATAGTGACATTGATTTTTTTTTTAAATCACAATTAAGCACATTCCCCAACAACTCGTCACCACTACTGTATAATAAACACAAAAAAGTAGTATTTGACCTTTCAATTCACAAAAAAGCATAAGTATTCTGCTCAATCATAGTTTTGTAAAAGCAACATCTTTCTTTGCTTTTTATAATTTTTAAGTGCTATAACATGCTAGAAATGCTTACTAATTATTAAAGTGGTTGTTTCACTACGATACCATATTTTAAACTTTATTTAATGTGTAATGTAGCTGTGTGAACATCAACAGCATCTCTGAATGTAATATGCTCAAAGTTCAATGCAAAGGGAGTCATTGGCATTTACAGAGTTAGCTTAGCAAAGCCTAAAGCAAACAAAGTTTGGGGACTACAAAAAAATACATCCAGGTTAGTGAGATCACAAACGCTTCATGTTACTCGCATTTACCATGCACATACACTAAAGCTAAAAACTCCTCCAACTGACGAAGCTATGGATTGTGAGCCACAACCTGTATTTGCAAATCTGTATTTTTATTTGTTAAAATTGATCTATTACATCCACAGTGTCTAGCATTAATGGTATGTTGTAGAAAGGATGTAAACAACGGGAAATGCTGTTTGGCACTGCTAACTATTTAGCTACAAATTCAAATATATCCATCAAACTCCTGTAAACGGCCACAATCTTCACCATTGCTGCAGTGTCTCTATGCAGCTGCTTGCCATGCAATATACATACATTAGACTCAAATAACAAACCCACAAAAGATATGTATATGTTTCATATTACGGACACATGCTTATTCTGAATATATGTAAAAGACTCTTTTCAGATTTTATTTTAGAGAGAAGGCATGAGGTTCAGCTGTGTCCTCTGTGTCATTTTCTGTCTGATTCTGACTGACAATATTTACACAGCGCAAAAGTGTGTGCTTGTAGGGACGTGATGCTTTTCCTGGTGACATGAAGCCGATCTGCTAATCGCAGCACATTATGTTAGCTGACCATTCAGAGCCTCTTTAGAGCAGTTCTTTTAGAGGAACTGGGAAATATGACTATGGTTTTCATGTTAGCTGAGTTGCTGTATATAATCAAAATAAGATATATGAAAAAAATAACGTGATTTTCTACAAGTGAAGCATTGCTTTGCATCTTATAAACATAACCAAGCTGTAAAATACACTCTGGACCACCCCTTTAAGATTCGATCAAACATGTAAATGAAACTTGCCTGTAGTAACATCCCAGAGTACCCTACTAACTGCCTAGCAACCACTCAGAACACCCTAGCAGCCACCTAGCAACTGCCTAGCCAACCCATAAGCAACAACCTAGCTACCCTCAGGTTCAGAACACAGTCTGTTAAGTCTGAGCAATAGTGTTGGTGGCGCTGTGACTTCTGCCGCTGTGCTTTCTGCTTTTGAGGCATATATTTGAGGCATTTATTTATCCATATAGTATATTTATTTATTTGATAACTAATTTATGCATTTTTATAGGTATATTAATTTAACAAAAACAAATTTTCTAAAGTTTGGGAGTGATTGACAGCCATGTATTAACATATCTCTGTAGTAACACATATAATCATATCAACAAGACAGGACGAGCGCAAAGCAACCGGTATTAAAAGATCTGTTCAGCTCTCTGTGATCATCAATCATTATCAAATGTGATCAAGAATGAGTTTCACAAGTTTAAAACGGTTTTAAAACAGTGCATGTTTGTAATGAATTACAGCGATTTTATTGTCTTTACTTTATCAACACAGCCACATGTCAGTACAATTATAAAAGAAGATGCTTTGATTACAGTTTGTGGACGTTAAATCAGGTTTATTTTGTACATTAACATAGCATATGTCCATACAGCAGTGGATATAACGTGGATTCTGTCACATTTGCTGAAAAAAAAACTTGTAGTGTGTGTGCGTTACTCATCAAAAGGCTTCAATTAACTTCACAACAAATACATCAAATAATCATCGGGAAAGTTCTTCCTGTAGTATTTCTCACAAACAGTACGTGAGATCTGCTACCTTCCTGTCATTGTGTTGTTTATCTGATGCAGCCGGAGATTGAGGCACACTGACAGACACATGTGAGCGATGGGCAGGGAGAACTAGCATTAAAAGCACAGGCAACAGAAACAGCTACAATGTGTTTAAAGCAGACAATTCCAATATTCTGAAAGGTATAATAAATAATCTGATGGGTGTTTTGAGCTGAAACTTTACTGACACATTCTGGAGACACAAAATACTTATCTTAGATCTTGAAAAAGGGGTAAAGAAGGCTTACTTAATCCATTTGTGTTGGAACAACATGAAGGAATTGCATGGAACCCAGCATTTTTTACAGTGTATTTAGATTTAGATAGATTACCAATCAATGCTTTGTTTGGCTATGTTTACACAAAACAGACAAAAAAGCTGCCAAAAACAAGGTTTCAAGGTGCAGTTTTCTTTGTAAATTGTGGCACAGTGGGTAGCACGATCGCCTCACAGCAAGATGGTCGCTGGCTCGAGTCTCAGCTGGGTCAGTTGGCATTTCTGTGTGGAGTTTGCATGTTTTCCCCATGCTCGTGCGGTTTTCCTTTAGGTGCTCTGGTTTCCCCCACAAGTCCAAAGACGCTATAGGGAATTGAATAAGCTAAATTGTCCGTAGTGTATGTGTGCAAACGAGAGTATGTGGGTGTTTCCCAGTGTTTCCCAGTGACGGGTTGCAGCTGGAAGGGCATCTGCTGCTTAAAACATATGCTGGATAAGTTGGCGGTTCATTGTGGCGACCCCTGATAAAAAATAAAGGATCTAAGCCGAAAGGAAAATGAATGAATGTTATTCGCAAACACACCCTTACTATGAAAATTTACAACAATCGTTGTTTATTTGCTGAATGTAATAATGGATTAAAGAAATGCCTTAATAATTTTAAATTTTTTGCACAGATCAATCGTTTCACTTTATCAGACATCAGTACATCTTCAGTATAGCCAAAAACGTTAATTGTAATTAGCATGTATATGTTATTTCGACTCTCAAAATGACAAAAATGTTTTTCTCAAAAGAAACAGAAGCAGAAGACAGTTATTCACGTTGACATATCACACTCAGTTTGATAAATATAACGCTTCACATATTTGAGGTGTTTTTTTCCGATTTATTTTTTCATGTCCACAAACTAAACAGTCTGGTCTGAGAATTTGTCCACATAAGGTGGCTTGTCTGGAGAGCAGCACGTCCTGAAGTGGTTGTACAGCCTGGGTTTGTCAGGCTGCCAGTAGAGCACCATGCCTGGGTTAGAAGCAGACAGAGCTCAGCCAAAACAGTCCAGTGGGTGTAAAAGACATGTCGGCTTGTTTATAGTATAGTTTGTCCTTTGGCACCCGTGTCGAGGCCTATAGTATGCAAAGGACATTTCAGCCAAGTCAGAAGACGTACGGCCTCAATGAATCTATATGAAGCATGAATGAGCATGGTTGAAAGGAATAGTTTATTGTAATTTGTATTGGCATGCCTAGGCTTTGACTTGTACTTGAACTTATTTTTGTCTGTTATTTGCAAGCAGTTGGAAGGACATCATGTTTATTGAAATGCAAACTGAAAAGGACAAATGATTGTTCGTTTCAAATGGCTTTTTTTGATATATACTCAAAGAATCCTGAAAATATATATCTGTTTCCATTAAGAACACACACAATGTTTTTAAAAACGGTTAATGATTAGATAGAAATATGTTTTTAGCTCCAAATTGAAACATTATGGAATGATTTCTTTTCTATTAATGGCTGCAAAAATACAACTTTTCATCACAGGATTTTATTTATTATATATTTTTTAGAAATTACTGAAACAAATTATCTTTCTATTTATTTATTTATTTATTTATGTATTTACTTTATAAATGCAGCCACTATGAGCACAGGTGACTGAAGATTTAAAAAAATCTAGTGAGGATCTACATGAATGAGAAGAAAAAAAAACTATTGAAAATCATTTTATTTGTTAGTTGTGGGTTTGAGTAAAATGTTAATATTTATTTGATTCTATAATGTTCTGTTTTTGTCAATTAGAGATTATTTATGGTATATAATAGAATAACCAATATGTTTGTGATTTATAGATGTTTTATGCTTTCATATTAATGCCTTCAAATTGCATTGCAACTTGACAACTTTTGATGCTTGAACTTATTTTTGTCTGTTATTTGGAAGCAGTTGGAAGGACAACCTGTTTATTGAAATGCAAACTGAAAAGGACAAATGATTGTTCAGTTTTCATTTTGATCTACTCAACGTCTCCTGAAAAAATATAGCCCTTTCCATTAACAACACACACGATTGTTAGATAAAAATGTCCAAATTATAACATTACGGAATGATTTTTTTTCTAATAGCGATTGCAAAAATTCAGCTTAGCATTACAGGAAATTGTTGTTATTATTATTAGTAGTATTATTACTTTAATTACATAAACAGATTTTTTTTCTTTTTCTTTATAATTTTTAAAAATAAATGCAGTCACGATGAGCATAATCTAGTGCGAATCTAAATGAATGACTAAAAAAAGCTATTGACATTTTTTTTATTATTATATTTAATAGTTGTGGTTTGAGTAAATATTAGTATTTATTTGATTTTATAATGTTTTGTTTTATTTCATATAAAATGTTTTAATTTAGAGATTATTTATGGTCACAATAACATATAAGCATATAAGAAACAAAATACAAACTGTGACCCTTTGCTAATTAATAGGGAGGAAGTTGAACAGGTGAGTTTTTCTTTAAAACACTTTCAATTTTCTTTTGAGTGTTTTTGAAAAGGCTCAGCAGTGATTGGGTTTGTTGAGAGAACTGAGAGGTTTTGATATTGAGGAGGACATTTCGACTGTCACTTAATAAATAATAAATCACTTTTTGAATCTGTCCTTACTTTTGATGTTGTAGCCTGGTTTAACTCGAAAAGAAAAACCTTGACTAATGTGGAAGTTACTTCTGTTTGGCAGTAAAGTCCCTTAAAAAATGTCTAAGTACAAGAAGACATTTATTCTCACTGCAATTGAAAAGTTTAACAAAGTGACGTTTATTGACAGTTTCAGTAGTTTGAAAGATCGTCAATGTTGGTCATGTAAATTACAGCTCAAAGCCACACAGTTGAAGTCAGAATTATTAGCCTTTCTAAATTATCAACCCCCTGTTTATTTGTTTTCCCAATTTCTGTTTAACAGAAAGATTTTTTCAACACATTACTAAACATAATCATTTTAATAACTAATTTCTAATAACTGGTTTATTTTATCTTTGCCATGATGAGTAAATAATATTAGACTAGATATTTTTCAAATTATAGAATTCAGCTTAAAGTGCAATTAAAAAAGGCTTAACTAGATTATTTAGATTAATTAAGTTTAAGTTAATTAGATTAAGTGTTTTTTTTCTGTAGATAATCGAAAAAAAAAAGCTTAAAGTGGCTAATAATATTGACCTTTAAATGGGTCAAAAAATAAAAAAGATGCTTTTATTCTACACAAAATAAATGAAATAAGATTTTCTCCAGAAGAAAAAAAAATATTGTCGGAAATACTGTTATAATTTTTTTTTGATCCATTAAATATTACTTGAGAAATATTTGAAAAAGATAAATATTTCACAATTTTTTACTTTACTTTAGCCATTAAACTAGTTCATATTTAAAAAAAAAAAAGTATTTCTGCACTAAAAATGCCTTGTGCCTCTCTAAAATGCCTCTCTAACATACAGAGTAACATGTAGAGTATCATCGCAGCTATATTGTGGATAAGTGTACTGTCAGCCTGTGCTGTGTGCAGTTGTTGTGGGTTTCCTTCTGGTGTTTGTGGCTCAGCTTAGCATGTGTCACATACTCTTAGCAATTTGTCATAGTAATTGCCCTAACTGTCCTTGTAATTACTGTCTTTATTGTAAACAGCGGCGGAGTAAATGTGAACAGGTGTGAATAATAGTGTCTCTGGTGTTCAGTGGCTGCTTTCACCATTATGACAGGTTATGTGTGTCAGCTCTCCTGTCGGCCTGCGCAGGAACTCGGCTCCAGTAAGACGTTTCTGGCATGAATGGCAAACACATCCTCTGTCAACTTGGATTTTTTCATGCGTTGCTGCCATCTGGGTGCATAAAGAATAATATTAAGCATTGCTGTTTGGCTTAGTGGGTATTTTTGGATGTTAAAATGGCTTTATTTATAGCCTGTCTCAACCAGGATATATATTCATATAGTGTTAAAATATACAATAAATCACATTATTCCTTTGCACATAATTTCCTTAGATATTTATATAGTCACCGGCCACTTTATTAGGTACATCTGTCCAACTTCTTGTCAGTGCAAATTTCTAATCGGCCAATCACATGGCAGCAACTCAATGCATTTAGGCATGTAGACATGGTCAAGACGATCTGCTGCAGTTTAAACCGAGCATCAGAACGGGTAAGAAATGTGTTTAGGTGACTTTGAATGTGGCATGGTTGTTGGTGCCAGATGGGCTGGTCGGAGTATTTCAGAAACAACTGATCTATAGGGATTTTCACGCACAACCATCTCTAGGGCTAACGGAGAATGGTCTGATAAAGAGAAAATATCCGGTGAGCGACAGTTCTATGGGCGCAAATGCCTTGTTGATGTCAGACGAGAATAGCCAGACTGGTTCGAACTAATAGAAAGGCAACAGTAACTCATTAACTCATTAACTACTCATTACAACCGAGGTATGCAGAAGAGCATCTCTGAATGCACAACACATCCAACCTTGAGGCAGATGGGCTACAGCAGCAGAAGACCACACCAGGTGCCACTTTTGTCAGCTACGAATAGAAAACTGAGACTACAATTGGCTCAGGCTCACCAAAATTAGACAATAGAAGATTGGAAAAACATTGCCTGCTCTGAGTTTAGATTTCTGCTGCATCATTCAGATGGTAGGGTCAGAATTTTAGATCAACAACATGAAATCGTGGATTCATCCTGCCTGGGATCAATGATTCAGGCTGGTGGTAGTTCTGTAAAGACGTAGGGGTTATTTTCTTGGCACACTTTGGGCCCATTAGTACCAATTGAGCATCGTGTCAATGACACGGCCTACTATTGTCTACTACTACTTACTATGGCCTAGTATTGTTGCTGACAATGTCCATCTCTTTATGATTCATCTCAGCGGTTCATCCCAGACTGGTTTCTTAAACATTACAATGAGTTCACTGCACTCAAATGGCTTTCACAGTCACCAGAGCTCAATCCAATAGAGCACCTTTGGGATGTGGTGGAACGGGAGATTGCCATCATGGACGTGCAGCCAACAAATCTGCAGCAACTGTGTGATGCTATCACGTCAATATGGACCAAAGTCTCTGAGGAATATTTCCAGTAGCTTGTTGAATCTATGCCACAAAGGATTAAGGCAGTTCTGAAGGCAAAGTGAGGTTCAACCCAGTACAAGTAAGGTGTACCTAATAAAGTGGCCAGTGAGTACTTTTGCATTGTTGCATTATGGTAATCGTAATCTCTGCTGACAACTTGAACCGAAAGGCTAAATGTTGTTTGAAACTATTTATTGTCATGTAAATAATAGACTGAAAAAGTAGGTTGTTCGCTGCCAGTACTTTTTTTTAGTTTAGGGATTTATTCAAATATGTATTTTTAATAAATATTGGTTTAAACTGATGATGATGATGATGATGATGATGAATTAAAGTCACCTTTTTAAAACAGCAAAGTAAAAATTTTAGTTTCTTCCATCTGGCAGCTTAACGAATAATATTAAGCATTGCTGTTTGACTCAGTAGGTATTTTCACATGTTAAAATGGCTTTATTTATTGTACATCTCAACCAGGCTATATACAGTATACATATAGTGTCAAAATATACAGTAAATCACATTATTCCTTAGCTCATTATTACCTTATATTTATACCTTTGCATTATGATATGCTAATCTCTGTTTCTGACAACTTGACTTTAGATGACTTTGGTAGTTTAAAGCAATACATTGTCATGGTTGGTCAGGAAAATTAGGATTAACATTTTTTTCATTTGAAGCATTTATTCCTATATACATTATCTTTTATATAATATATTCTTTTATGCAATTCAAATACCAATTAATGTAAGTTTTTTACTGATAATTTTTTTTTTCAGTTGTTTGCATCTGGGAGCCTAAATAAAAATATAAAGCATTGGTGTTTTAGTTAGTGAGTATTTTTACATATTAAAATGACTTTATTTATAGCACGTCTTCACCAGAAATGTCTGTCATAGAGTTATATATATGAACATTAAATCACATTTGCCCTTAGCTTATGATTCATCTGTGTATTCCTTATATTTATACTTTATTGCATTGTGGGGCATTAATCTTAACTTTAACATCTTGAACTGAAACAAAATGACTTCAAATTTGTTTAGTTTAAAACCATATATTGTCATGCAAATTACAGTCCAAAAAGCAGTCTATGAACTGCCAGTACTTGATTTATTCCAACATTATATATTGTTTAAAACTACCAAAAATGTCCATTAATGTCACTGCAAAGTTAAACTTTCAGAGCATAAAGAAAAACATTAGTCATTGCGATTTGGGTCAGTGAGTGTTTTTGCATGTCAATTGACTTAATTCATAGCATGTCTCACCAATGCATGTCTGTGCCGTAGAGTTTCCACTTTGGCTAGGCTCATCTCCAGACCTCTCATTCTTTTGTCATGCACCGTTCCTCTCAGTGATTCACACAGGAACCGCAGGACCACTTTTAGAGACCAGGACTCCGGAAGCACCATCAACACGCTGGATAAATCAAAAGACTCTGGGTTTTTGTTCAGCAGGTCCACTGCTGCGATGACGTGATGGCTGGACTCCAGGTAGATTTGTAGTAGAGTGAGAAATATGGTCTGCGTGAACTTCTTGTCTCGTCCAGCAGAGGTCCTCCAACAGTAGCATTCAGCAGCCTGCTGGTCTTTCTCCTCATTGACTAAAACCTGCAGGGCCTTTTTGTGTTTTCCATTCTTTCCAAGCGAAATTGCTTGCTCCACATGAAGAGATGAGGATGCTATTTGGTCTGTAAAAGGTGTAGAAGTTGGTTTATTTCATGGACCTGAAATATCAAACTAGGGGTGTGTAATATTGACTGAAAAAACATCTCGTATCTTTTTATTTGTTGCCTTTTTTATATAAAGTTAAGATTAAAGCACTAATCTGAGTGTTTTTTTCCTGGTATTTTGGGTGGCTTAGATCTGTCATGGCACTTAAAACACCAGTAGTTGGAGGCAGATCTCTGTCTTAATAATTGGTTCTGTAAAATCACCTGATTCATTTAGAAATTAAGAATTTTTATGTAAGTCTGTCACAAAAAAAGGTTATTGCTTTTATATATTTTTTCTCAGTTTAGATTTTTTTAAATTGTCTTTTTTTCCTGAGAATTGTGATATGTAAACTCGCGAATGTGATTTTAAAGTCAGAATTCTGAGATAAAAGGTGTTAGTAACTTAAAAAAAAAAAAAAAAAAAAAAAAAATATATATATATATATATATATATATATATATATATATATATATATATATATACAGTTGAGGTCAGAATTATTAGCCCCCTTTGAATTTTTTTCTTCTTTTATAAATATTTCCCAAGTGATGTTTAACAGAGCAAGCAAATTTTCACATTATGTCTGATAATATTTTTTCTTCTGGATAAATTCTGATTTGTTGTATTTCAGCTAGAATAAGGGCAGTTTTTAATTTTTTAAACACTATTTTAGGGACAGAATTATTAGCCCCTTTAAGCTAATTTTTTTCTCGGTAGTCCACAGAACAAACTATCAATATACAATAACTTGCCTAATTACGCTAACCTGCCTAGTTAACCTAATTAACCTAGTTAAGACTTAAAATGTCGCTTTAAGCTGTATAGAAGTGTCTTGAAAAATAAAGTAAAATATTATTTACTGTCATCATGGCAAAGATAAAATGAATCCATTATTAGAAATGACTTAATAAAACTATTATGTCTAAAAATGTGCTGAAAAAAATCTTCTTTCCGTTAAACACAAATTGAGGAAAAAATAAACAAGCGATCTAATAATTCAAGGGGGCTAATAATTCTGACTTTAACTGTATATATATATAATCTGAATGGCCAAAACTTCCTTACTTTTGGGGTCTTTATGTTCACCTGATTAGTTAAAAAAAACTGTTCATTCAGCAAAAAAAAAAAAAAAACACTGCAAAGTTTGACAAATATTCATCTCTGGCTTTGTTTAAAGCAATTTTTATTTGCAAAACAGACAACATTGTCTGAAATGTACTGACTAAATGTATTTAATGTAAACTTAATGTAAACCATGGCATAAAATCAGTTTTACTATTGAGGTGATATTTTTGAAACTTTGCAAACACTTTTGCTTGTGTGATATACTTAACTACAAATCTCATTAATATAAAAAATCCATACTATTCATATTTATAATGTGTATGCATTCTAATAACTGTAATCACGCGAATAATGCTTTTGTTAACTTCTTTTTCTGTGTGTTTATAGATTATTTCAATAAGAGACATAATTGATAGTGTCAACAATTCATACATTTCTTAAAAATTATAATTCTAGACAAAAATCATATCACATGCCCCATCATCAAACATTTTTTAGTTACAGGTATATATTACTGTTATTATTATTATTATTATTATTATTATTATTATTATATTACAATTATATATTACTTTACACCACACAAAAACCTCAAAACATGCTATTCTGAGTGTACCTCATACAGGTGAGTGGGCTTGACAAACCACCTGTCGAAAACACACTCTTTCATCACTCTGACACTAACCCACACTTGCACCAGTTTTGTAGATTTGCACCAGACACTTTCTTACAAGCAATCCTTATTTAAAAAAACAACAGCAACAACATTGTGCATTTATGAAGTGTGCTTCACACAGGTGAGTGGGCTTGACAAACCACCTGTAGAAACACTCTTGTTAGCATGTTCCTTGTAGCAATGTAAATGTATTAACCTGTTAAAAAGTCTTTATCTGCTTTATCTGCATCTTTTTTGTTTGCTCACCATATATTTGATCAGCATTGTAGAAGGAGGACTGCCACAGTAACTGCTGTAGTTTATGTCTCATCTCCTCTGTGCTTGATTCATTGTTGTGGTCATCCGCAAGCGACCGCAGTATTCGTTTGACATATGATGTGATAAGCATAGTATGGTGCTTTTCCTCCTGTGAAAACACATGTGGTTATTCAATGCCATGACAAGTGATGGTGAACTGGCTTAAAGCTGACATTATATTTTTATTGCGTACATTTTAACTTATATTGTTTTTGCATTGAAATGTAGTTTTTCTTTTACATTTGGATTTAAATGAAGAGGCAGTAGTCGTCGCTATTGTGTCATATCTGTGTAAAAATTGATTCATTAATTGTTACATTAGTTTACCATAGTGATTCGAGATAAGATACTTGCTTATATTTATTTTATTTTGAACAAGAAAAGTCACGTAATACAGTTTTAGTTTTTAATGAAAAACTTTACACTGTCCACGTTTTTATCTGGGTAATAATGTAATCTTACGTAATCTTATCTGGGACTGAAACATCCCATTTCATTTGTTTTATTTGTTTGGCAACTATGGTGATTTCTGTTTGAAACTTAATTTAAGCTAAATTAGGTTTAATTAAAGACTTAAGATTCTGTAATGTGTCCCCTGAGGCTTAGAAATAATAGCATTTATCCTGTTTCCCCTTATTAAGTCACTGTGAATGACCGGGTGAAGTTTTTGATGGTAGTGATGTGCAAATGTGGACAGTCGTGTGGTGGTGAGATGCCATGGAATTACCACAAAAGTTTCAATCAACTTCTTTTTGGACTGAGGACAAAGCCTTTGGTTATGATTGTATCAAATCCAACACAGGGTCATTGGAAATATTTGCTTCAGACTACATTTTTGTAAAGGCATTTTGTAAAAGTTTCTTGGATAAAATTAACAACAGTATGCCAACATCTTTTGTTCTTTTTTACACAAATGATATTTACAGGGACGTATTATCAATGATTAAAGTAGTATTTTCATGCAGTTCTTTGCAGAAAACTAATTAAATATTACAAAACAACTTAACAGGCGTCATGGTGGTTCATTGGGTAGCACGATCGCCTCACACAAAAAGATTGCTGGTTTCAACCCTGGCTGGGTCAGTTGGCATTTCTGTGTGGAGTTTGCATGTTCTCCCCATGTTGGCGGGGGTTTCCTCCGGGTGCTCCGGTTTCCCCCACAGTCCAAATACATGCGCTATAGGTGAATTGAATAAAAACTAATTTAATTGCAGTGTATGTGTGTGAATGTAAGAGTGTATGTGTGTTTCCCAGTGTTGGGTTATGGCTGGAAGGGTATCCGCTGTGTAAAACATATGCTGATTAAGTTGGCCGTTCAATCCCGCTGATGAATAAAGCTAAAAAGAAAATGAATGAATGAAAAACAACTTGACATGTATCTGAAACATAACAATACCCTAAGAAACACATTTCAGATTTGCAAAACAAATGTAAACAGCGCCCTCTAGTGGATTTTTCATCTAAAATGTGCAGCGAGACGTACCTGGAGCAACATATTTAACATTTTGCAAAAATGTAGGCTGAAGCACGAATTTCTAATGAGTCTCAGTTGATCAAATCTGTTCAGTGGTCAGTGGTCACTGTTAATTTAAACTTGGTAGTTCATGTTAATTGAAAAAGGCTCAAAATAAAACAGACTTTAGATGAAAATTAAGAACTGGAAATGTTGATATGGCTACTAAATGTAATGAAGTTGTGGTAAACTCAAATAAAATTTTAGAAATATAAACTACAAAGGTTACTTTAAATAAAAGCTAATTTTGTACTATAAATTGATTGGTTATGAATGCTTTTTTTGTCAGTGTCATTATTGATTAAAACTAACACAAAATGTTAATAAACCTAAATATAAAGTGTAAATATTTACTAAAAAAAGGAAAAAAAATATATATATATATAACAATACAATATAAACTAATACAAACTAAAATAAAAATCAGTATTATAAGAATTAAAACTATAGAACATTATGGAATAAAACTTTTTTTTTTATATCAAAAGATTAGGTAACACTTTGTTTTGATGGTTCATTTGAACGTATTAGTAGACTGTCTGCTTATATATCTGTTGATATGCTCCTTTAACAGACATTTAACTGACTATAAGAAACTTTGCAAACACGTCAATTTACACTAACCCTAAGCCCAACCTAACAGTCTACTTATAATCTAATGAAAATTAGTTATCATGTAGATGCAATGTAACTTAAATTTAACCAACGGACTATCAAAATAAAGTGTGACCAAAGATCAATGTAAATGTAATTTCTATCTTTTATAGTCACCTTGCTGTGTGATTCATTGACTAAATATTCCAAGTACAGGGTCAGAGCGACTGGGTAGCTGTTGAGAATGGTAAAAACTTCTTCTGGTACAAAAGTATTGTGGTTGCCTGCATTTGTCTTTGTGAAGATAAGTATACCAGCCTGTTGATGGAGAGAAGCAGCAAATCAGAATAATTTCTGAAGTGATAAAAGGATATAATGACTGCTGAAAAATAAGCTTTGCAATCATAAAAAAAAAAAATGTATTGAATATTAAAGGTGCAGTATATAGGATCTCGCTGGAAGTACAGTAGTAGGTCATCCAGGTACTCGATCATGCCCACTGTTGTTTTTCCAGTATGGATTTAGACATACTACTCGATTGGGCCCAGATATATAATTATATTTCTATATAATTTCATCAGTTCATCAGATGACTTACAGGTAACTCTTTTTGCAAAGACTTTAGATTGATTGGGATGATTTTATAGGAAAGCGAGAAATTAGTTTTTTGTAATTTATTATATACATATAATAAACAGAATACAGTCATAAACACAATGGAGCAAATAATAAAGCGAAATAAAATGATTTATGGTTTTCTGGGGAGAGTCTTACAATATTCAATTACAGAAATTGAATAATCAAATGTAGATGAACAATGCATGGTCTTCATCATATAAACTGTTCAATAAAACAAGTCTTTATTAAACTTCTTTTTGCTCTATTAAAATGTTTTAAACTCTTAAGAGATTAACTCTCTTTCTCTCTTAAAATTCTTATACAGTCACAGGCCTTAAAACACACGCACTGATTAACTTTCACTCTACTATGCTGAAATTCTGTAGAGTCTCCACAAATCTCATGTGTTTTGACCTGTGGTTCCTGGTCATTGCGATGTGACTATTGCGGACAGACACATTGCGATATCAATGCTCAAATGATATATTGTGCAGCCATACTCACATACATTTTTTCAACAATATATAGTAGGGAAGTATTCAATTTCAAGATTACGACACAGAAAGCACATTTTTAAAAGGAGAATAACTCACTTTAGCATTGATCACTTAGCGTGTTTCTTAAATATCTGCAAACGTATTATGGTATTTTTATGCTTTAAAAGAGTCAAGAACTTACATGCAGCACCTTTAACATAGAAAGCATATAATCATAATGAATCATTACAGCATTTTAGAAATTTGGGTGCAAACAAGACTTCAAGAACATTTATAAATCTTACCGCAAACATTTAATTTGAACCAAAGACTGTGATTTGAACATCAAAGCTATTCTTATGTTGTAGTTCACCCAAAGAAATTAAAACTTCCTCTCTCTAGCTCTAGTTCTAAAATGTTATGAATTTCTTTCTTCTGTTGAAAACAAAAGACGATTTTATGAAAAATGTTGGGAAAAAACAGCTGTTGCCATTCATAGTGTACTAGTAGGAACAAAAACACTTTGGTTGTCATTATGGCAGTTTTTCTTCAGTTTATCTTCAAAAGAATGAAGGTTTAAAACAAGTGGAGGATCAGTAAATGGCAGAATTTTCTGTTTTGAGTTAGCTATCTCTTAATTCTAGCAGGCCTGGATTGGCTAATCGGGAGGACTGGGAGAATTCCTGGTGGGCCGGTCCATTTTTTGGCCGCGAGGGCCGGTGTCCCTAGCTCCAGAATCTGTTGCTCTCAGCAGTCACACTTTTTAAATTTATTTATTTATTTACTTGACCACAGTCTTCTTATTCATTATTTTACCGCAGCTCTGCTCTTTTTATATATAACCAGCCTGCAATATTCCAGCAATATTCAACTTGTGGTCCAGTGGTTAGCACGTTAGATTATGACGCTGCTGACCCGGGTTTGATCCTCGTCTGTGTATGATTTTTTTTTTTTTCATTTTTATTGTTAAGACATATAATACTGTTAGAGTTGTTGAACATTTGAAGTTCTAAAGCAGCTGTTTTCTCAAAAAAAGACGTGATAGTGTAATTAGAAACTGAATTGGAATGACCTTATTTTAATATAGTCAGTCGTGAACTGAGGTGGGCCGGTCTGAGGCTTAAAACTCCAGGGCTGAAAAGGAGTGCCACTCCGGCCCTGAATTCTAGTGAAATAATGTTGCTTCTTTCTCTCATCAAGGCAAAAAAGTTAACTGAGCTCAATGAAATCTGTATAACTCTGCCCTCTGCTGTTGATTAACACTAAACACTTGCCTCTTGGTCTCTCCGAAGAACCCAGTCCACAAATTTCCAGATGATCTGTTTATGCTCCAGATTTGACAGAGTTTTGACTATATGCTGGAATACACTGGTGTTTGAAGGGTCTTCACTTTCGTCCTCCACAATTTTAATCCAGGTCTGAAAAAAAAGAAGCTTACTTTACTTACTAATTCATCTTTAGTTATTGCTCCATGCATTTTTCATTACCTGAATTGCATTGAAATGCTGGCCTTGGCTTTGATAGAGCAATCCAAGTGTGAAAAACCTAAAATGGCAGCAAATTAGTTTGCCTTTTCTTAAATAAACTTTAAGAATAAGTTGTAAACTTGATGAGCGCAAACCTTTTGTGCTGCTCCAAATCAGCCACACACATTTGGAGATTGCAGTTATTCTGTGTCGACACAAGCTGGTCCAATTTTTCATTTTCTCCTTGTTCCAGATACAGCTTGAAAAGTGCTGAGTCGATGTCCTGAAGACACGTTTGGCCCTGCGCTGTTGGCTTCACTTCTCTCAAGAAGTCGTCCAAAAAGCTGAGGTATTGTTGAAATGTTGGCCAGTCATTTCGGCTTAACGTCCACAGGTCTTTGGCGTTGCTGACCGCTGTTGTTTGTGGTGTGAAATCTTCACTCAAAACAGGCATTGCTGGATAAAGGCTAATGATTTCCCTAGGGTCCAAATCACCTTTACTGGAAAATAAGATTACTGCATTAACATTGATTTGCATTTAATGCATTTAAAAAATGCATTTAAGGATTGCTGGGAAATTTCACAAATAATTGCAAAGAAATCGTATCACATTAAATTAAAAATGGGATTTTTAGGAAGAAAAACAAGATGTAAACAATAATTCATATACTGTATGTAGTTAGGGGTTTCTAGATTATGCTTTATCATTGTGTTTACATTTATATATCTTTTTTTTTTAATTGTAGTGTTGTATGTATTTATACCGTAGTAATCTGGTAGCCTATTTTGGAGTTAATTATTGTGATTTCCCGATTGCCTGGGAAATTTGTCCTCATTTGTAAGTCGCTTTGGATAAAAGCGTCTGCTAAATGACTAAATGTAAACGTAAATGTAAATACTGGGAAATCTTTGTAGACTGATGGCATTTCATCAACCTTTTTATCTTAAAATGTCAGCAAAATCACCTGTTTCGTCATGACTTTGGACATTAAGCTAGAGAATCGTCCAGATACGTTTGTGAATTAGCAACGGTTCTTGCTGTTCTGTTGGCAGCTGCGGATATGAATGAATGGCGGAAAAAGGTTTTTCATACAAAAGGATTTTTTAGACTCAATATTCAGTCAAATCACACAATATATATATATATGTATATATATGTATATATATATATATATATATATATATATATATATATATATATATATATATATATATATATATATATATATATATATATATATATATATATATATAAAGTTGAAGCCAGAATTATTAAACCCCCTGACTTATTAGCCCCCCAATTTTTGTTTAACGGTGAGAAGATATTTTTTAACACATTTCTAAACATAATAGTTTTAATAGCTCATTTCTAATAACTGATTTATTTGATCTTTGCCAACATGACAGTACATAATATTTTACTAGATATTTTTCGAGACACTTCTATACAGCTTAAAGTGACATTTAAAGGCTTAACTAGGTTAATTAGGTTAACTAGGCAGGTTAGGGTTATTAGGCAAGTTATTTTACAGAACAAACCATTGTTTTACAATATCGAAAAAATATATAGCTTAAAGGGGCTACTAATTTTGACCTTAAAGTGTTTTTTTTTATTTTTTATTATTAAAAACTGCTTTTATTATAGCCGAAATTAAACAAATAAGACTTTCTTCAGAAGAAAAAAATATTATCAGACATATTGTGAAAATATATAATAATAATCAATATTTTAGTAATTGGTTTCCCAAATACAATCAAATGTTCAAGCATTACTTACATAAAAAGCTCTTTTGCTTCCACAAAAGCCTCTCTGTAGAACTTTATCATTCCCGATGTGCAAATTAGATTTTTGTGTAGATCCTAAAAATGTGGCATGACAAAAAAAATAATAATAAGGATAAATACAAGATATTTGCAGAAATCATACACAAAAATGGTATTCAGTGTAGCAAACAAAACAAAATTAGTTTTGAACAAAAATCATATCCACATTTTAAAATACTACAGTAATTTATAGTAAATACTATGTTTTTGAACCATGCTATAGTAAAGCACTTTATTTAATCTGTTGTGGTGTTTCTATAGTTGCCATGGTAATTCAACAAGTAGTAATATAAACAAACTACCCTATATCCTAAAGTATTCTACAACTAACTCACCACGGTTTACTGTAGTAAAAACAAAAGTATACTACAGTTTTTATTACAGTTTATTAATTCACAATAGTCAATACTACAGTATGCTATGGCCTTCGTTCACAAAGTTTTGTGAATAATACTATAATATATACAGAATATTACACTTTACTATAGTTGGTTCAAAACAATATAGTATTTACTATATATTACTATAATATTCTTACAGTGAAGCATTTGTTTCCTCCTTATTTAAAGTTAACTATGAAGTAGTATGCACTGTATGCAGTATGGTTTCTATGTAGTTAAATTTACTTAATTTTTGACCAATATACCATAATAATCATAATATTTTACCATCTACTTATTTCATTATTGACTAATATTAAAACTGACTAAATACTAAAGTTAGCACAGATGATGCTATTGTATTG